>NW_010548202.1:0-7263 GCF_000687285.1 Phaethon lepturus
TGCCATAAAACAAAGTAAGGTCAAGGGGCCTCCAAAGGAGATCCAGTTTTTAGAGATGAAATGGCAAGATGGACGTCGTCAGATCCCAATGGATGTGATCAGCAAAATAACAGCTATGTCCCTACCAACTAGCCAAAAGGAAACACAAGCATTTTTGGGCGTTGTGGGTTTCTGGAGAATGCATATTCCAAATTACAGTCTGATTGTAAGCCCACTTTATCAAGTGACCCGGAAGAAGAACGATTTTAAATGGGGCCCTGAGCAACGACAAGCGTTTGAACAAATCAAAGCAATAACAAATTTTCAACAAATAAAACAGGGAATAGTTCATGCCATAGTCCTTGGGCCAGTCTGGGCAGAACAAGATGTTAAAAATGTGCTTTACACGGCAGCCGGGGAGAATGGTCCTACCTGGAGTCTCTGGCAGAAAGCACCAGGAGAGACTTGAGGTCAACCCTTTGGGTTTTGGAGTCAGGGATACAGAAGATCTGACGCCTGCTATACTCCAACTGAAAAAGGGATATTGGCTGCATATGAAGGGGTTCGAGCTGCTTTGGAAGTGGTTGGTACTGAAGCACAGCTCCTCCTGGCACCCCGACTGCCGGTGCTGGGCTGGATGTTCAAAGGGAGGGTCCCCTCTACACATCACGCGACTGATGCTATGGGGAGTAAGTGGGTCGCACTCATCACACAGCGGGCTCGAATAGGCAACCCCAATGGCCCAGGAATCTTGGAAGTGATCGTGGACTGGCCAGAAGGCAAAGACTTCAGAACATTGCCAGAGGGGGAGGTGATATGCGCTGAAGAGGCCCCACTGTATAATAAACTGCCAGAAAACAAAAAGCAATATACCCTGTCCACTGATGGGTCCTGTCACATTGTGGGAAAGCATCAGAAGTCGAAAGCTGCTGTATGGAGTCCTTTATGAAAAGTCGCAGAAACTGCTGAAGGACAAGGTGAATGGAGCCAGTTTGCGGGAGTGAAAGCCATCCAGCTGGCTTTAGCTATTGCTGACCAAGAAAAATGGCCAGTACTCTGTCTCTGTACTGACTCATGGATGGTTACAGCAATGGAAGCCGAGCAACTCGCAACGCAGAGGTAAACCCATCTGGGCTGCTGAATTATGGCAAGATATTGCTGCTTGCGTAGAGAACCTGGTTGTGAAAGTACGCCACGTAGATGCCCACATGCCCAAGAGTCGGGCCACTGAAGAACATCAAAACAACCATCAGGTGGATCAGGCTGCTAAGACTGAAGTGGCTCAGCTGGACCTGCACTGGCAACATAAGGGTGAATTATTTTATAGCTCAGTGGCCCCACAACACATCAGGACATTTAGGAAGGAATGCAACATACAAATGGGCTCTGATCGAGGGATGGACTTGACTGTTGGTGCCATTGCACAGGTTATCCATAAATGTCAAACGTGCGCCAGAATCAAACACGCCAAGTGGTCGAAGCCTCTATGGTATAGAGGATGATGGCTGAAATATCAGTACAGGGAAGCCTGTCAGACTGATTATATCAAACTCACACGAACCTGCCAAGGCAAGCACCATGTGCTTACAATGGTGGAAGCGACTACTGGATAGTTGGAAACATACCCTGTGACCCATGCAACTGCCCGGAATACTGTCCTGGGCCTTGAAAAGTAAGTTTTAGGGAGACATGGCACCCGTGAAAGAACTGAGTCGGACAACGGGACTCATTTCCGAAACAACCCCATAGACACCTGGGCCAAAGAGCATGGCATTGACTGGGTATATCACATCCCCTATCATGCACCAGCCTCCAGGAAAATGAAACGATACAATGGGACTGTTAAAGACTACACTGAGAGCAATGGGTGCTGGGACATTCAAGCATTGGGATACACGTTTAGCAGAAGCCGCCTAGCTAGTTAACACTAGAGGATCTGACATTCGACCTGGCCCTGCCCAATCAAAACCCCTGAGCACTGTGGAAGGACATAAGATCCCCGTATTACATATAAGGAACTGGCTGGGAAAAACAGTCTGGGTTATTTCTTCCTCAGGAAAGGGTAAACCTATTTGTGGGATTGTTTTTGCTCAAGGACCTGGGTTCACATGGTGGGTAATGCAGAAGGATGGGGTAATCCAGTGTGTACCTCAAGGGGATTTAATCTTGGGTGAAAATAATCCATTATTTGAATTGCATATTATGGCAATTACTATAGCAAGAACCCTGTTTTCCTAGCCAGGCTAGGAGCAAGGGGAGTAGTTCACTGCAATGTTAAACCTTATAACCTGGCCCAAGGGGACCAGGGGTGGAGACTGTAATTGAAATACCTTTAAATTGTTGTAACCCATGATTTGAGTTGCGTGTTATAGGAATTACTATAGCAGGAACCACCTGAACCAATGGAGGACAAGCCTTACAAGCAGCAGTGCAAAGTCAGCAGTGACCTGACCTGAGCTGGCTTTGGTGCCCGGTAACTCCACACAACACACCACCTCTCCTGTCCTAAGTGACCACCATAACAGATGGAGCCCAAAAGTCATGGACTAAATTAATTCAGTGGACATTTTGTGGACATTTGTGGACATTTATGGACATTTTACAGACATTTCACAGGGGTGGTCCATAGACGAAGGGAATGGTATCTGTGTATTGTATCAAGGGATGGAAAGTGGGGTGGTGTCTTTATCTCAACCCATGAGTTTTCTCACTTTTACCCTTCCGATTCTCTCCCCCATGCCACTGTGGGGGAGTGAGTGAGTGGACGTGGGGCTTAGCTGACATCCAGGGTTAACTCACCACAGATATTAAATAAAAATTGATGTCATCATAAGATAATAGGGCATGACAGTTCATGGTTTTGTATAATTAGACAACAGACTCGAGCGCACTCTAATCCCAGGTGACTTTAGACCACTAAAACTTAAACACTTATGAAATGTTAAAACAAATGCTTGAAATCAAACTACCAATTCCTTGTACTACTATATTAAATGTACTGCAAATTATTAAAAATTTAGGTTGAAAGAAAAAGAAAACTGATTCAGCTTGGAAACCTTCTGGTATATCCTCTTAATAAGAGCTAGACTGTTTTAAATTTATTCTTTTTGAAGGACATTAAAAAAAAAAAGAAGAGGAAAAAATAAGCAAATTACTAAAAACACATACTATGCCAAAAAAAAATTGTTGGCAACAGCTGGTAGAAGATAGATGGAAATACAATAGTTTGATGGAGTTTGCCATCAAGTAATTTGTAATCATATTCCTGCACCTATATATTATTTTTTCTGAAACAGATTTTTAAGAATTACTACAGCTCTACACCTAGAGAGAGAAGGAATATATAAGAGGAGAGCCTGAACCATCATATTATATTTTCAGAGAGATCCTCAGTATAGACAGAATTTGCAAATCAGTAGCTAATGGTTGACTTACCAGATTCTCTTACAACCAAAAGAATTATATTGCACTTCCTTACTAGCAGCATAGATCTGCACATAAATGGTGTCGTGGTTTAACCCCAGCCAGCAACAAACCACCACACAGCCACTCGCTCGCTCACTCCCCCCTGCAGTGAGATGGGGCAGAGAATTAGAAGAGTAAAAGTGAAAAAACTCGTGGGTTGAGATAAAGACAGTTTAATAGGGAAAGCAAAAGCCGTGCACGTAAGCAAAGCAAAACAAAGAATTCATTCACCACTTCCCATGGGCAGGCAGTTGTTCAGCCATCTCCAGGAAAGCAGGGCTCCATCACGCGTAACAGTTACTTGGGAAGACAAACGCTATAACTCCGAACATCCCCCCCCCTTCCTTCTTCTTCCCCTAGTATTATATGCTGAGCATGATGTCATATGGTATGGAATATCCCTTTGGTCAGTTGGGGTCAGCTGTCCCAGCTGTGTGCCCTCCCAACTTCTTATGCACCTCCCAGTCTACTCACTGGTGGGGTGGTCTGAGAAGCAGAAAAGGCCTTGACTCTATGTAAGCACTGCTCAGCAATAACAAAAACATCCCTGTATTATCAACACTGTTTCCAGCACAAATCCAAAACATAGTCCCATACTGGCTACTATGGAGAAAATTAACTCTATCCCTGTCAAAACCAGCACAAATGGTAATCATTTGTATAAAACTAGACTGTAGGATTTGCACTTGAAAAGTCAAATCAAATGAAAATACGATTAGCCATAGGTTTCAGCCAGTTAATTATTTATCCTGAGTGGTGTATAAAGATTTAAAGCTCTGTAACTGGTAGGGTATATTTAGAAAACCTGTTCAATGTACTGTACTCTAAAGCTTAACTGTAATTTTCACAATATAACTTGAAATTCTCTGGTTTAAATTTCATCTCTGTGTTATATAAGGATTTTACCGTTATCAAATATGCTGCTATTAAAAGAAACCAACAGCCAAGAGATAGCTGTAAAACTTGGTAATTTGATTTTTATTTAAATAGTCATTAACCTTTGTGGGTTTTAGATACAGGGATGTACAGTTAGCTAAATAGAGGAGGATTTTAATAAGTATTTATTAATGTAAATTACAGTTTGAAATCACAGGATAATACTAATGGACTTGACATGGAGAAGGCAAACATGGAAAATATTAACAAGCAGCAAGGCAGCTATTAGGATAAGAATAGTATAAATCTATAAAAATATTAATATGGACATCAACATATGGTTATAATATAATTATTTATTTATATTGTTTATAGAGCATTGTTTTTCTATTATTCTGTATTTTGTCTTTTTTTCAGGATTTTCTTCGGTTGCTTTTCATAGCAGTAGTGAAATACACCAAATTTTTAGTTATGAACACATTATTTTTAATCCTCAAATTTTATTTTCTGTCAAAAGAAGTTTTAGCTCCAACTGTTGGGTTCACAATTTCTACAACTATATCAGCTATTCCAGAAGTGTAATTTTGGTTACTAATACAGGCTTTTCATATAGCATAGTGCAACTCACTCTAATAAGGCTACTAATAATAAACATCAAAACTGGATTGATTTTATAGGTTATGAATAATAAAATTAGTATTTATATCATTATGATCTGGACTATGATTTGATCCTTCAGAAAAAATTAATTCATAAGCAAAATTTTTGCAGTCTATTGAATTTAGGAATCAACAATTATCATAGTACAATGACACCATTTTCAAATAGATTGTTTTCATCATTACACTACTTTCATTTTGTCCTGGTTTCAGCCAGGATAGAGATGGTTTTCTTCACAGAAGCTAGTGTGAGACTGTGTTTTGGATTTGGGATCAGAAAAATGTTGATAACATGCTGATGTTTTGAGTTGTTGCTAAGTAGTCAAGGACAGTCCAGCTTCTCGTGCTGGCCTGCTAGCAAGCAGGCTGGGGGTGCACAGGAAGCTGGGAGGGGACACGGCCAGGACAGCTGACCCAGGCTGGCCAAAGAGATATTCCCTACCATACAACGTCATGCCCAGTACATAAACTGGAGTTGGCCAGGGGGCGGGAATCGCTGCTCGGGGACGGGATATCGATCGCCGGGTGGTGAGCAATTGCTGTATTGGGCATCACTTGTTCTTGTACATTCCTTTGTCGGTGTTATTATTGTTGTTATCATTGTTTTTTCCTTCTCTCTCGCTGTCCTAATAAACTGTTTTTATCTCAACCCACGAGGTTTTTTTCCCAATTCTCTCCCCCGTCCCACTGTGGGAGGGGGAGTGAGTGAGCGGCTGTGTGGTGCTTAGTTGCCAGCTGGGGCTAAACCACGACACATTTATTTAAACAATGTCCTCGATCCAGGGAACTGACTCTGACAAGGGACACCTGTAGCCTTCTGGTAGGAAAAACGAAAATTAAATCACAAGCAAAATATTTAAAGCAAATAAATTCTTCAGAGGCAGACCTAAGATTCTCTGTTATCAGAAGGAAGATACTTATAGGATTAAATGTACATTTATTTATGTTTCATTATTTCCTACTATGGTCTGAAATGCACTTTGCTTTAAAAATAAATAAATTACTGACATTTAATTACCACACACTCTTGTTAAAGAGGTCTTCTCAAATGCAGGCAGATTCAAGTTATACTAAGGTGATTGCCATGAAGGGAATTTTTGTAGTGGGTTTCATAAGCGGCTAACATGCCAGGCAAGTAACAGAATTAGCCAAAAATAAAATATGATTTTTAAAAAGAATATTTTTTTCCTTATTTTCTAGATGCAATCTTTACAAATCGTTTCATTTTTTCCTTTCATACAGTTTGTTCAAAACCAGCCTTGTTATAATTAAGGGCATCCTGAAGTCAGAGTGAGTTGTGAGAATTGCTCAGAATAGTAATAATAATTTAAAAGTCTAGAGTCTTAACTTTAATGTTGTATAAAAGATGAATTCCTAGTACTATAGGGACAGCTCTTGGTTATTTGTGATTGACAAAGCCAGTATACTTGTGTGAATTACTTGTATAATGGTTTAAACAAAAGTAAATAGTTTTTATAAAAAAACACCCACACAGCAAAAGGACGGGAAAGTTGAGCTGTGTTCGGTGCCCACTGTTGAAAGCATTCTCTGACCCACGCTGCTATTTTTGGTTTTAGTTTAGCTCACTCTCAATCAATATCTAACATGATTTAATAAGGTTTATAATCTCCAAAAATGGGGAGAGGGCAGCTGTGGTATTGTCATTCATCAAAGTGGGCCTTTTAGGTTTCTTTTTCTTCTTTTACCGGCTGGGACCCATTTGGCCTCTTACAAAGAGAATGAAATGACAAAATGAATGAGAAATGCTAGAATGAGAGTTCCTTATTCTAACCAATAGTATAATCAATGAGTACTTGTAATCCCTATTGTACTTCACAGAGGTAGTTGTAAGACAAATCTCGCTTCTCAGGCAAATTATTTTGGTAATTAACCTGAAACAGCCAACAATATTATAGAAAATGAATGTATCTGAAGCAATGATGTAATGGGATCCTGCTTAGCTAGAAAAGCCTGGTGGGTTTGGGGAGGGGTTTTGGTAGCCTGGAACTACAGTATGTGAGCTATAATTACAGGAAAATACTGGCAAAAAGTAGAAGAGATGTTAAATTTAATTCTCAAAGGTGTGAGAGGGGAGAAAAATCTGTATATATGCGCTTTTAAATGCACAATTTCAATCTTAAATGAACAGAGAGAGCCTTATATTTTTATCCCATTCTAAATTCTAAATGGCAGTTTAATAAATAGCAAACATTTAATAGTTGACATCATCTTGATGTGACAACAATTTGCATCAGCTAAATTCAGTTCTAGTCTTTTTCCTTCC
>NW_010548202.1:7279-8756 GCF_000687285.1 Phaethon lepturus
GTCAAAAGAGAGCTTGTACTGTTTTGAAGAGACATGCATTAATTTTCTACTCTGCATTATTTGTCCACCTTCTGTTGCATGGACATTATTTTCTCAAAAGCACTTATTACCTGCATCATGTCAATTTATGTATTTTTCTCTTAAAAAATGCATTTTGCTATTACACTCGGTCTTGCATCATTTACATATTTCAGCAGAACTGTAAACATTTGGTACTCTAATTAGAGTACTCCAAAGACCAGAAATGGTCGAAATGCAATGAGGATTATTATGCATAAGACACCACAGGCAGAAGGTACCAGAGTCAGTAGATATACTTGCACACATATTTTCATGTGATATTATATAACAGATGAAGGGAAATAAATGTTATTTGCCATTTATATTATGAAATATTGCTAATGCAAGCAGGTACATTTCTACTGTTTTAAATAGCAGTTACACAGATAGTAGATATTAGACCATCAGTTTTCTTTATTCCAGATTTTAAAGAACAGAAAAAGAAAAAGCTGAACCATGACATGGGTACTGCCCTGTTGGCAAATATCTCCACCCTTTCCTTTTTTTTATGTGTGTAGAATGGTCTTTTTGGGAAAAGGTCTGTGACCCTCAGTCATGCAAGACTGTGCTCTGCATCAGATAAAGGACACCACTCTTCCAGAGAGGAATCCATCTCTTTATTTTTGCTTATGAAAAGTCAGGTTTGCAAGTATGTAAAAAGATACCTTTTCTGCAAACCTATATACAGGTTTTTTTGGGGGGTGGTGTTGTCTGACAGAAATTATAGAAATACAGCAAGACTCTCAAAGAGCCTGAACCAGTGTCCACAAATGCCAATGGAAATGCTTTAATCCTTATAATCCTTGTCAACTTTCTAGGTTCCAGATGAGCATTTTGTGATAAATCCTATGAAAGTTATTTTATTCATTGAACTCTAAATATTTTCAATCTTGTTTTAAAGCTAATGTTCAGTTTTCAAGGAAAGGTCACATAATAAATTTTAAAAATGCCATGTGAAATAGCTATTCTTTATAAATATTATCCCACAAAGCAGTTGTGGAACAAGAGAGAATAAAAATGCTTTCATCTGGGCCTAAAGAGAAAGGGCCAAGTCTAATTTTGGGGAGATAGCATCAAAACTTTCTGATTGGTTTAGACTAGATATTATGCTAAGATTATTCAATGATGAGTAGAAAAAAGTGTTCTGTTTGGGGAAAAGGGTATAAAAGAAGAGACAATGTTTAGTAATAGTTTGGAGAAGGCAGCAGAGGGAAACCATGATGTGGTTTCAGTGGTAGTTGAAGGGTTCCCAATGACAAAGAAAGACCTGTACCCGTATCAGGTGCATGCACACAACACAGTGTTGCTTACAACAGTTTCTGTACACTAGGTAGGAACTATGAAGTGAACTACCTAACTGAAATGCAGCTATGTGTTTAAACTAAGCTAGCTGTCCTGGTTTCAGCCAGGGTAGAGT
>NW_010548203.1:0-23376 GCF_000687285.1 Phaethon lepturus
GGTGCTGCTCCTTTCTTCTTTGGCTGCCGCCAGCTCGTAGCCTTGGCGGAGGGCTTTCTGATCCGCGCCCTTCGGTAACGGCGATGCTCGCTCGGGGCTCGGATGTCTTTTGATTTCCGAGTGCGTTTTAAATTGCTAAATAAGCCCTTCCGATGAAAATCCCGAAGGATGCCGGGCCTGTGGCGTCCAGCCCCACCGTATTGTGCCTGGCATAATGCGCGCTGGCGATCCCTTCAGCCAACTCCTGTGAGGTTTTAAAAATGCAGTGGGAGCGACTGCTTGTGTAAAAGTCCACTGCCTTTTGTTTTTGTTTTAGATGGTGGATGTTGATGTCTGTGCGGGTGGAGATAGTACCAGAAGAAAAATGGATGCCCTGACAGATAGTGCAGTTGAGATTGTCCCTTTGGAGCTCTATGATTCAGCCAGAGCAAAAATAGCTGCTAATCTACAATGGATCTGTGCTAAAGCCTACGGAATAGGTAAGATCACTTTTATCAGGAAATCATTCTTGATTTTGTTCTTTTTTTTGCGTCTCCCCTGCCATTCCAGAAGGAATTAAATTGGGCTTAAATCACCTTTGTTTTAAATATCAGTAACATGACAGTCGGTTCTCATGTAATTTATGTTTCCTGGTACCTTCGACAGGAATAATGGAATTATGTGAGATGCTCTGAATCGGCAGACCTCATAGTGAACGCTCACTGACTATGCTTACGAAGAATGCACACCTCAAAATGTTTAAATCCTCATTTTAGCTAAGTAGACTTTCCTCCACAGAACTGTATGTCACTGCTTGCAGGCCCTGAGTCCCTCCAGGCTGTGAAGGCTTTCGTGTGTTTCCTTGTCTAGTCATCTTGGCCAATGGATGCTAGGACCTTGATACCCTTTGTATGCTCAGTTAGGGCTTTTCTTTTTTTGTCAGATTGTGGGTTTGGTTTCAAAATGAACTAAAAAACAATCGATTTATGATGAGCAACATTCTTTTATGTAAATGAAATGTTGAACGAACAGATACAGTTTGTGTTCTGTGACATTAAACAGCAAGTTGTAGGTGACAGGTTCTTCTTTACCTTATGTTGTCATAAACCTTTACAGTCACACATGGAAGAACAAAGATTCTTGGAGTATCATTTGTACGGTATTTTCCTGGCATCTATTGAAATTTGCTTTGTTGTTTTGAACTAGATCTATCTGTCTAGTCTGAATTATTGTCACTAGGTACAGCTTGAGTTTAAGTAGCTTCATTATGAAGAAATACGATGGAATACTTGTGTTTTTTGTTTATCCAGAACAAAACAGATAATAAAAACTTGTACAGATTCTTGTTTTGGAAAATGAGGTAGCCGTGTTAATCTAAGTCTAATTCGCCAAACTCATAATATGCTTAATGGATTAGCACTAGCTTACTTTGTGACAAGGTTGAAGAAAAGCAGTCCATTCCTGCAGTTAACTATTAATCCTTGTTGGAATATTTTTCTAAATGATTTTCCTTCTGTAATATTTCCAGCTCTGTCAGTATTCTCATCATCTTAATGATCGTGGGGAAGATAGGAAATCATCTTTTTATAATGTTTAATATTAGTGCAGGTATTTCACTACAAGAGACAAAGCCTCCTCATGTATCAGATGACATTTAAAAAATTTGGGAATTTTGGGAGGGTGTTAGTAAAACATCAATAACTTAAAAGAACATTTCCTTGTGTAAATATTTTTCAGTTGCTGGAATTATTTGTCATGTTTCCTGAAGACTTTTTAGTGATCAGAGGTAAAATGGATATTCTAGACATGGAGATGCACTATTTATATTATGACTTTGTTTCAAAATAAAGCTAATCTTAAATTAGAATTGACTGGCATGGCTCCTATGCTGCAGAGAAGCTTTATGGCCTTGTGTTTCTTGGTAGTGTCTTCTGGGGCTCCAGAACTCAGGGTTGTATCTGTATGGCTTGGACCAGTTAATGGGTTAACAGCAAGTCTGTTCATGCACTTGACAGCATGGACTTGCATTGAATAAGTATGTGGCTTTCTTTTGACTAAGAATTTTGGAAAAGAAACACACCTTTCATGACAGCGATGTGATCTCTAGCATAGAGAAGGCTGTAGCAGCATTTTCCAGTTTTAACTCTTGTATTTAGGCTTGTTCAGATTATATTTTAATGGAAGATAAATGCCATTAACAGTAGAAAAAAAATAGTTTTTCTGGGGTTTTTGGTGTTGCGTTGTTGGTTAACTCCAGTGAGTAAGGTTTTTTGTGTGTGTATTATCTTTGCAGGACCATGGTACATGGAAATTTAGTTTGATTTTTGAAATGGCTCCTGCAAAGCGTTGTCACACAGTAACCATTACTTCTGCAATAGCATTGTAAAATGCTTAGAAATGTATAAGCCTCTTTAATTCAGAGAGAGATGGGTTTAAAAAGGTTTCCTATGTGATTATCGTTTTGAATAATATTTGAACTTAGTACATGACTGGTCGTCTCTCAGGGTTTTCTTTTTGTGTTAAGATAGTGGATGTTGTTAAGTGGGTCTTGGGCAGCTACCAAGCAATTGCAAATTTCTTACATAAAATCTCACTAGTCAGATAAAAGTTTTGGGGGGCCTTTATGTTATTTTAGACTTCCCTCTGGTCAATTTGGTGGAAAAAAAAATGCTTCTCTTTATAATATTAAAACACTGTCTTATATTCTGAAGTAATTCTTATCTGATAGGGTTTCCATAGCTGCCTTCAAGTGGCTAAGTAAAGAGTGTTTTTCTGAAATGTTGGATTTGGAATTGACATATATGAATTGATGTAATTTTGTGCCTTAATTTTTCAAATGCTGATGCATATTCTAGATTTCATTTTCATCTGAGTAAGGGTAAGCTTGTGCTGAAGTGTGGGAATGGTCAAGAACAGGAGTTTGATTCTAGTGTAGACTGTTACTAAAAGTCATTTACAACTGCAGGTTTTACCTGAAACTGTATTTTATATTTACTGTTACAGGATATTTGAATTCTCCATATCTAAGCTGGCAGCTAAGTAGAAAAATTTTTCATCTTTTTTTTTTTTTTTTTTTCCCAAGGACAAATTACTGAGAGCATGCATGACACATAATGTGGAGTTGAAGGCCTCGTTTGTGCTTTGTTTCGTTTGATGATGCATTCCTCCTTTTTTCCTTCATGGCCATGAAAAGAGAGAATTTTGGTAGCCAAACAGCTGCGCACAGCTACCTTCTCTCCAACACACTTACTGCTAGAGAGTACAACCCCTCTTCTTGCATAGGAATTGGACTGAATGGTTTGTTTCTGGAAGGCCATAGCTCCTCCTGTCTGTGGTAGCTGCCTGGTTGTCACAGATGGACTCCCTCCCTTACAACTATTTGCCCGAATTCCAGAAGATGGAGGGGAAGGATGTTGTGAAGGAAGGTGTTTCCCCATTTGATGTCACTCCCCTCCCTCTCCCTAAATAAATCTGTGAGTACTGTCATGGATCACTCCAAAAGTCTGTGCACAAACATCTGGAAACCTATACATTTGAGAGATTATAAAGTTTGTTTAGCTGAGATGTTTGAGGAAATGGAATTGTCTTTTTCATCAGCAAACTTTGACTAGAGCCAAATATGTACTTTAAGGAATTCTACTGGCAGTGTGAAAATACAATTCATAACTTTTAAGTGGCTGAGGAGCAAGGGTGCCACTGAGTTTGTGGAACTTCAGTTCACAGGAGGTGAGTGTGGGAGGTTTAGAGAGGCTTGGCAAGCTGTCCGTGGGAGAGATCACTTTTTCAGTTGGTGGAATGAACCAGATTGCCAAGCAGTAACAGGGCCACATGCCACACAAAGCGGAGCAGAGGGAAACGGACCTGGTCCTTCAGTGCCACTGTCCCCTCGGGCTCTGAGCAGCAGCAGTCAGAATGAACACAACTAGTACGTTTTCATTTGGTACAACTTGGGAAAATAGACAATGACATTGAAAAATTGTGATTTCTCAGCAGATTTAGTTAGTACAGAATTAATTTATACATAGAAATTATGTTTTCCATTGTCATGGTTATAATGTTAAAATTTAGATCTGGAAGGAGTCTATGGAAGTTTTTTTAGTGTTGCAGCTTTCTGTGACCAAGTGGGTTGTTTGCAACCCTTTCCATAGCAAATGTTGTTGCTTCTTTAAAACAGTTCATAAAATTTGAATTTTTCAAAATTAACTTGGGGGGGGTGTTAACGTATTTATTAGGGCTAGGAGCTTTACATAGTTTCCAGACTTAGTGCTAACATTAACCTGAAGACCTTTGGCAAGACACAGGCAGGAAAGCCAAGGTAATACATTGTAGGGGAAATGGAAGTTGAGGCTTTTTTTGGTCTTTGAAGTACTTAATACTTACCTGTCAAATAAGGTTTTACAGGATCTTAATAGCTACCCACAGTTACTGGTTGGTAGCAGCAGTGTGAGCATGTTTCCTGGGCTAAATTGCCTAAATGCCTGGATTCCCTGCTTCTATTCCTCGTCAACTTTCTTCTCAGGTCCACAGTAAAAATATTTTTAAGCAAGCTGTTGTGTTTCGCAAATATTCAATAGTTAAACGTTTGTTTCCTTAATAATGCCTGTTTCATAAACACTGAATGTTACTTGTGTGAAGTTTACAGGGCTGAAGAATTCCATAATTATTATTTTGTCTCTTCTGCTTCATCTAGGTTTGTGGTTTTATGCTTGTTCAAAAGATAGGGTAATGAGAGTGTGGTCACTCTCACCAGTAGTATACAAAGTCTTTAGCTTGGGGTTTTTTTCTGTCTGTTGTATGTAAATTTTCATGTGTAACATTATAGATCACTTGCAGAGTTTATAATACAGTTCTGTAATGAGAACCAACCCAGAGTGTTTTTATTATAATGCATGTGGTCTTAGTTGCTGAGAAAGTGTAGCTTCTGCTCATGGTCCGCAGCTTAGAAGACATCTACACAGTACTAAATAATTCTGTGAACAGATACTGATACTAATGAAATCCTACTCAGTATTTGAATAAACTTCTGTTTACCATGATGCTTTGGCTCTCCTTCCATGTGAAACCAGTTCTTCATGCTTCTGGAGGTAAAATAAGGTCTGGGGTGTATCCACTTCTCCAGTTCAAGGTGTAAGTCAAATTTGTTCAGACTGCTGTATTTTTCTTTATCAAATCATAATCAGGTAATCATCTTTGAACAGGTTTTTGTAAGTGAGATGGTAGAGAAATGGTCCCTACCCTAAAGCTAGGAGAGAAGAGTCTGGCAGTAATTGTCTCTCTGATGGTGGTTACAGGTGAAGTTATTTTTGTAATCCCGTGGACTATGTCATATGTGATGATTTATACTTGGAACTGACAGCTTTTTGAGAGATTAGAGCTCATGGATATGATGGAACAGACCAAAAGAATTGCTTCACTAGAAATTATGATGATTTATTTTTGAGTCCTTCATCTCTTTTATAAAAATAGGGGGTAGACTTATCCCTCCAGTAGGCTTAGTGGGGCAAGAACACCTAAAAGCTTATGCTGCTGAAACTTGGAAAAAATATGTTATTACTTTGTTTTTAAAAGTGTGGGAAACAGCAAAAATAACCATTTTTGCTCTATAATAAGATGACTGCATGCAACTAAGTAACATGGTATAAAATTCACATACATTCCATGTGTGAAAGAGATGCAGTCAACGCTGATATTGAGTGTAGCGCCATAAATTCTTCAACAATTCTTGATAAAAAAAAACTTAGGACAAACTGAATTAATGATGGTTGCCTTCTCAGATCTGATTATCAGGTTATGTGCCATTGTTTTTAAGTTACTATAAAAACACTGGTAGTTCTTAAGCTTTATGTCTTTTGAACCTTAGTTTGTCTAAAACTGGCAACTGTAAAGCTTGCGTTGAAGTTGATGCTAACATTTTGCTGGTGTAACAACTCAGAAATCACATTAGGGAAAACAGAAGGTGTTTGCAAGCTCTTCGATAATATGCAATAGTAACGTAAAAGTGATTCCCTTTTGGAATTAAGATGATATTAGATACCTTTTTATAAGAAAAGAAAGGACAAAGTTTAATTGATTTTGGTTTGCTTTGGTACGGTTTGTTAAACTGCTCGAGCAGAAATTTTTGTAGCTATAGCTTAGATGTTAATTGTTCAGAAATTAATTTTTCATGTTGATTTTTCCAAATTCCAAAGCCTAAATATATATATATATACACACACATGTTTTAATGAACAGAATTTTTCTAACAGCTAAGTTCAGTTATAGGTCATGAAAGTAAGGTGTTGAAAAAGATGCTATAGAAACTGGGACTTGGAAAGACTGGGACATTTTCTTCAAAAAGAGCATTGACATGTTCTGTAGTGAGGCAAGCAAAAAAGCGCATGACACATTTCAACCATAAAAACTGGGGATAAAAGCTATCCATAATACTGGTGGCTACTTGTGTATCCATAGTATGTTGTTTAAATTAGTATTAGGTTAACTCTGATGGTGTGTAATTGTTCTAAAACGGCAATGTATTTCTGAGATTTTTGGCAATGTGACAATTTCGACATTTTTAAGGCAGTTTTGGAGAATGAGCAGACCTGGGTGCTGCAAGTGGTTTGTGTGGCATTATAGTACAGATAAGAATAATTAGCTGAGATGTGAAAGATAAGATAGGTCTCTTATGTCGCACTTTCAGGTGCGGTTTTCAAGTTTTGAAGATATCTCGCAATTAGAGCACTTTTTTTTTGTCTCTGCCTGTCTAGGAAGGTTGTGTTACCCTGTTTGAGATAATTGCACTGTGTACATCATGGAACAACTATGGTATTTGGAAGTTTCTCAACTCAGAGTTACGTTCTTCTATAGCATAATTTCTGCATTACAGTTTTTCCTGCCATTTATTTCTTACTTATTTGTGCCTGCCATGTGGATAGTACGATTATGTCCAGCATGAATTAAATTTGAATTAAATAGTGAAGTTAATATTATCACTCTTGAGCTTTGATGTGGATTTTATATCTTAAAATTTCTGTGGGTCTTTAGTCAGGACATCAAATTAGTTACAAAATTGTTCTTTGCTGTTGCAGATAGGCAGATTTAGTGTATACAACACTTCTGCCAGCTAATGTAGAAAATAAAACTGGACAAGTGTTTACAGTGAAATAAGTTGCAATTATGGGAGGATTAATGTTTATGAATAACTTCTTATGATAGTATTCATGTTATTAATCCTGGTACTAGAAGTTATTCCCCCTCTCCCTGGTGTCTTTAATCTTGGTCAATCCAAATCCATTCAGTCCTTAAGCAATTATATGGAGATCAGAAACATGAAGTTAGAGGTTTCTTCAATACAGGAGAAAAATATTTCAGATCTCTTGACTGGATCATCAGACTAAAGAACAGTAGCCAAGATACAAGGTGTATTTTTTTTTTAATATATTGATTTCTGTGATGAGGAACCTCATCAGTAAGAACTAGATCCATTTATTGCTAGAAAGGGCTTTTAAAAATCACTAAAATGTTGCTAGTTTAAATGAAAATTAATGGGGGAGGACTTACTGCCCCGTCACACAGGAAGCTGAGCATCGTGTTCCGAGAGTCGCTTCTGTTTCAATACGTTGTGCAAAGACCCCAATCCAATAGATTGTATCCCTTGTGGGTATGTTGGTGTTGAAGAGAATGCTTTTTGCTTTCTGTAGTTACAGTCTATAATGTAATTGCAGCCTACCTTGTGGGAAAGGGACCCGAAGAAAACCCGCAGTGAGCTGCCAGTGCGGTGGTCTGCACGGGCAGCTGATGTGCCGCCCAAGTTCAGGGTTCTTTGTCCAGCCATTGCTCACAGCGCAGTTTCAGACAGTCACCTCGGTTACCCTGCTCTGCGGGGGTCTGCGGAGCTGGTGGAGGGCAGATGTTTGTACTAAAACCCTCGTCTTAAGTACTTCAGCTTTCAGATATTTTGAATTAGCTTTTTTGTTTGTTTTTAAAAAGCCTTTAAAACTTGGAGTACTGCTAACGCTCTTGCTGGAAATGTACTACTTCATGGATATTTTATGAGCTAGTATTCTATTATTTCCTTTCACAAATAATTTTAGTAAAAAACAATGTATCTTCGATTGTTAAAGGCGTAGCTGCTTGTAACGAAGCTAAAATGTTGAATTATATGAGCTGCTTTAGCTTTTGATTTTTGGATCTTTCCCCAGTCTTTAGAAATGGAAGCTCTAGTTGTCTTTCTGGAAATGGCAGTGACCATTAAATGGAATTAGCTTTCAACAGCCTTTGATTTTAGGTCAGGTTGACTAATGTTAAGAAGATTAAAAATATTTGAATTTATTATCTATGTCACTAAAAATGGACACCCATGTTAACAAATGCTACTTACGTAGTTCCAGCGGGGTTTTGTTGTGTCTCTTCCAACCATCTTCAGTATATAGTCCTTATGTCACAGCATTCAATGTCACATAAAGGAAAAAGAGTGATCTTAATTTTTAAAAACTTCAAAAAGCTTTCCATTTTGAAAAATAGGGGCAGTAGTCTATGACTGAGTAGCTGTTAGAGCTGTTACGACAACACTGGTCTACTACATATTTTTATTTCAATGAGATTACGTCTGGCTCATGTAATTGGTAACATTCTGTCTCAGTTTCTCCTCTTTATGAACATTAAGTGCTCTGCAGTATACAAATACCGTGCGGCTTATTTTGCAGTTCAAAGATATGCTATGGGTAGGAGTTTTTTTGAATGGGGAAATTTAATTATTCTGGAAATGGGCTGAATGAAAAGTAAATATGCTACCAAATTAATAATTCTTTTAACTGTAGATGTACATATTTAAAATGAACTGTTGAAATGACTTCAGGGGAAGATTTTCAGAGTGACTGGATAGCGTAAGATAGAATTTTATGTTTGAAAATTATGAAATGTCAGGCTTCTATTAAGACAACACACTTGGGGCTAGAAAGTATTTTCCTGGAGTTGAAGACTGTCTGTATTATTACTAGGCTATTATAAAGATCAATAGCTTCTAGTCTGATTTTTGAATATGAGTAAGAAGTATTTATTTGACGATATATCTATTTTTAACTTGTTTTACATCTTTTTCAATACGAACAAAATTATTGCTTACAACAGTATTTCCTTCCACTTTCAACTGTGTATCAGTTTGACATTTGCCCTGTGTTGTAGCTTACAACCTTTAGCACTGGCAGTACTTCAGCGAGCAACGCGTGGATTTGAAATATCTTAGATGTCTTTAGAGTGATCAGAATATTAGCTGTTGTTAGCGCCTTTCTTTCCTGCCAGCTATGAAGCTGTGCTGATTCCTAGCAAAAGTGTAAGTCTTTATGAGGGTTGGGAACTGGCGGGGAAGAAGTGGCGTGTGGGGATGAAGCCTTCTGTGTTGCTAATTTAAACTTGCATGTATATCGCTACACTCAGGAGCTGTGTTCAGTTCGATAAAAACATAAGACAACTCGTGGAAATTGTGCCATTCCAAAAGAAGTTAATTTTGGACTTGGTTTAAAATTCATGTTAAATCCAAATCCAAGTGGAGTGGTTTTTCTTTATTTTTATTTAAAGGCTGAAAAGCTGCAATAGTTTGCTTCAATACTCTTGTCTTCAAAAACAGACAATCAGCTCACTGGAGACTCAATTGTTTTGCAAACCGTTTGTAAAATGTTCAAGGTTTTAGTCAGATATTTCGGTCTTTCCATGAACTTTGGCAGTTTAGAACCAAGAAGTAGGCGGTTTAGTTTTGTTTTTCAGTTTGAGAATGTTTGGCCAGCCCCTCTTAGAGACTGAGCATTGCAGTTATTTAATTGCTATGCACAGATGTTTTGGGATGTTGCTTGAAGTAGCTGTAAATTTTGCTTTGAAGATACATACTTTGCTCATCTGATACGCAGAGCATTTTAGCCTGTGATCTAAGTAAATAATTTATCATTCCAAATAAAATTAAAATACTAATAATAACACTATCAACTCTACTGATTAGTGCAATCGTTCTGGTTAAGATGGGTCTTATTCAAGGAAACAGCTGGAGATGCATAGAGGACAGTGGACTTTTGTCCATGTTGAAGTGCTTTCTTGAAAGGGACTCTAGTATCTTGAGAAAGCTGGCTGGTAATGTATAGGATTTTTACTGAAGCATGTATATGGTGGGAGCCAATTATATATGCTTTACTTAATTAAAATTTAAGCACAAAGACCTATTGAAAACCATTTGCAATACAAAATTGCAGACAATTACATTCAGTATTTTTTGTGCTTGGTGCTTTTTTGTTCTTTCCTATGCTATCTTTGAATTAATGTAGAAATGTTTACTTTTGTTTATAACTAATCCCACTTGTTGAAAGTTTTCTTTGCTGTTTCAGATAATGTCCCAGAGGAGCTGAAGGACCCATTTTACATAGATCAGTATGAGCAAGAACATATTAAACCACCCGTCATCAAGCTGCTGCTCTCCAGCGAGCTGTACTGCCGTGTCTGTAGCCTCATTCTGAAGGGGGATCAGGTGGCTGCTCTGCAGGGACACCAGTCAGTGATCCAGGCTCTGTCTCGAAAAGGGATTTACGTCATGGAGAGTGATGATACACCTGTGTCTGAATCTGATCTGGGCTGTGCACCAATCAAAATGGTTAGCTTAATTAAATCCACCTAATGATCTTCTTTTTATTTAACGCTATTTAAAATAGTTAATGGAATGAAGAGCTCTTGATTTCTAGGTCGCTAACCTCAGGAATTTTTCATTTTAAATACAGTTAGAACATATAATTTTTTTTTTTCTTAAAGAATTTTATTCTTCAATATTCATTGTTTTCTTTTAGAGTTCTCATATGGCAATGATTGATGCTCTTATGATGGCCTATACTGTAGAAATGATCAGCATTGAAAAAGTGGTTGCTAGTGTCAAGCGTTTCTCTACATTCAGTGCCTCAAAAGAACTGCCCTATGATTTGGAGGATGCAATGGTTTTCTGGATTAACAAGGTAAAATTTACTTTGAGAAAAGCATGCCTGTTTCTTATTGTCACTTTCCAGATTTTTAAAAAGGTTCTCATGAGTGTCTTCCTTCCATCTTTCTTACCTGTGCATTTCTATCATCTTTTCCACTTCAGATGAAGAGAACTGCTTTAATTTCTGTGTTGTTACTTGTTACCTTAAGTCCAATGGTAGTTGGGTATAACATCCTCCTAATACAGATTATTATTAATGGCATTTGATTCCCTTATTACTGCAATGTATTCTAATTTCATCTTCTTGCTTGGCTTCCCAAGGTTTCCATATGCATTGGGAAAGAGAATCAGACTAGCAGGGAAATGAAGTTTGTTTTTCCTAGGGATGCTGTAATAAAGCTGGTAAATTTTTCAAGGCAAATTTTAAAATAAAGATGATAATGAAGAACCAAATTAGGAAAACTGTAGAACCTGCGTTCTTTATTTTCAGACAAGCTGCTATGAGGTTGTGGATTTCTTGGGTTTTTTTTTAGATGAAGCTTTGTTTTATGTTAAATAACAGTAGAGACTTAATTCTGACTAGTTTGAATGCATTTAACAGAATTAGTGAAGCTTTTCAAAGGGTAGAGATTAAGTTACTGAAACCCTTTCAAGTGACAACAGAGTCACATTCCAAAGAGAATGTTTCCTTTGCAAACCCAGGATTCCCTTGTTGTGATTATAGCTACTGCTAATAAAAGAGTTGGTCTTGAAAACTGTGTAACACATTATTCTGTGAACTTTTTATGTTTGTAGAATGGATTGACCATTAAGGGGAGAAAGAAGAAAACTTGACTTGTGGAAATATGTATTCAGATGTTTTTTAATACCTTTTCTATGCTATGCCCTTTTAGGTGAACCTTAAAATGAGAGAGATAACAGAGAAAGAGATTAAATTGAAACAGCAACTAATGGAAAGTCCAGGGCACCAGAAGGTAAAACAAATTTGTCTTCAGCTGTGATTTTGTGAGTTGATGACTAATGGATTTAAATATAAACACCTCAGTATTTTCTTTGCCTGAGAAGTGTGAGGCATCCAGTCCTCAAAACTCCTGAGATTTTGTATGTGCAGTTTGTTTTGTGTCTATTGTCACTGCCCTTCCTTACCTTTCAAGCCCACTGGTATCTTCTGACTTTCCTTTACGTTTCAGTTGGACTAAGATAACTTGTTTCAACTTAAAATAACTTGTATTAACTTTACATGGGTAAATATGACTCAGCTTTCAAAGCACAAAATATATATTATATTTTGAAAGCTCTTGAGACATATTCATTATGCATGGGTTGTCTAATGTATATTTAGAGACTTACTTAAGTTCTATCTAGTAAGCATACTCTTGGCATTCAAATGTTATATGTGTGTGTGTGTGGTTTTTTCCACCTTTTTCCCTTGAAATTATATGACAATGCACTAACATTGCAAAATATAGTACACTTTCATTTCTGGAGAATGTAAAACAGATCTTTCTGAAACATAATGTATATCAGCTGTCTGAGCTCCCAATTTATGACTTGTTGAAGCCTTAAGAAAAACTGCTATATTCTTTCCTTCAATTGGCATTGCTGTACAAAGGGGATAAAAGTGTGACATATGAACAAGGCACAATTGTTTGACTTTCATGTTAGTGGCAAAGGTTTTTTATGTGCTTTTTATGTAAAATAATATTCTTCAATGATTAGGGGCTAAAGAGCTGTTTACTTTACAAGTTGATGTGTGGTCTGAAGGATCCCTTTAACTATTTGACTCTATTAACTTTTGGGTCTCATTTTAATATTTTTAAATCTAAATTTCTAGGCTACAACCCCTCTAAAATATGAAAGTGTTTATTGCTGAAGTGCATTCAAGTATTACTGCTTTTAACTTGCATTGCTGATGTTCCTTTCCTATTCCTACGTTCCTTTCCTTGCTTCCTGAGCAGTCTCCTTCCAAATGGTATTGGAAATTAGTACCTGTAAGTGAACTACTTTTACACCAGTTGTCATCCACAAAATCATGGCTTTTTAAATTTCTTCAGAATGTTTGTTTCCATTACAATGCTTCTTAGATGGTCTTTGAAAACACACCTGTGTAAGCTTTTGGGTCATCAGGCTTAGTTTTCATAACATGATTTCTGCATACTGTACAGCATATAGCATAATCACTTTACAGCATTTCACTATTGTTTCCACAGTGCAGGAGTGAGGGATATGGAGTAGCAGCAAAAATGTAGAAAATTAACAACAGTTGAAATGGTTGCATTTACTATTTTTGTTGTAAGCAGGCAATTGATCACAGCACTAAGGTGGTATAAGAGCTGGTCGGTTTAAATGGTTGCTTAATCTTTGAATCTATAGTTACCCAGATGTTTGCAGTAGTTCATTAAATAATGCTCTTGCACTCCTCTTGCACCTGCTCTTGCACAGGTTTGTAAATCTGTCAAAACCAGAACGCCGTTATTCATTGAGATGGGGTTAGAAGATTTGACAAACCAGTTTGGACCTGTTATGACAGTTGCTGGAATTGTATGGTAAATTAATGAGACTGCAGCTGGCATAATGGGAGGAAAGATAGAATTAACATTTTACATATTGGAACAAAATACTTATTTTCTTTATGGTGAAGAGTGAAAACGGAGTATCAATTCCACTATATATAAAAAAACAATAAAGTCGTACTTCTAGTATACAAACCTGCTTGCTTTTGGCTGACTTTCTTGGTTTTATTTCCACTTGCAGAGATTTTCCTTTGTTCATTTGCTTTCCTTAGCCTTGATAGCCTTTCTCCTGCTCTTGCTGGATTTAGGGTTTTTCATTTTCTCTCTGGGAAGATGAAATCTGTTGTCTCAGTTGCAAGTTCCAAAGAGCAGTGTGGTTGGAAAAGGCAGGCGTGATCAGGCAGTCACCTGCCCCCACAATCTCTCTGCCTTTCCACAGAGAGCTCAGTCCCACTCCTCTGCCTCATAATCTTTTATTTCTTTGAACCAAATATATGGACCACAGTAAAAACTTTAAATATCCGAAATAAAGGAAATTCAAGTGGGGACCTGCAGGCTAATAAAATCTGTGACAGAGCCCTGTCTTCCAGCCTCACTTAATGACCTGCACCAGTGTGTAATGAAGTATTGGCCTAGTGCGTATCACTTGCATTCTAGTGTGCTTAAAGATCGCATCTGTATTTGAGGCATACATTTGATAGCCTTTCGCGGAAGTTGAGTAGGTTTATGTTTCGTTTAGAGACAACTGGGTGAGAGTAGAAGAAACTACAGGAATGGGATTGACTTGCAGGATATCATTGAGCAAGTTAGTGGTAAAGGAAGAAGTAAACGGAGGTTATCTCACTGCTAGTCCAGTACCACTTGGCTTATACTGGTTTACTGACAGATTTTGCAGTCTCCATAGTAGTTGTCACACTGTGTCCCTTCTGTATTTCTTTTTTCTCTTGTGTGTTTTTTTTTAAATATAGTTATCTCTATTTCAGTAGCACCCATTTCTGCACTTTAATGCGTACAAATGTCTTTAATTGTATGCATGGGTGGGAGGGGGAACAAACCGCAAAACTCAGCTTAGAATATAAGAAAGAATTCAGAATTTTCAGTATAAAAGACTGAACAGTTAAGTGAATAATAGTTGAGCAAAAAATAAGGAATTAAGTCCATAAAAAACCTCTTTCATGATAAATATGTGGGTTTTTTCACCAAAGCTAAAATAAACAAGGAATTCTTATAGATTTTAGTTCTCAGTATTGACTGTAGTTGGCTTAAATTCCATTTAAACCTATTGGAAAGGAAATATTTTTATCTACTTTAAATACAGGAGGAATTACAGTTTAAAAAAAAGAAATTTCTGAAGTTTGTCTCTAATATGCTTACTTCAACTATGGGGATAAATGATGAACCTTTTAAGCTAACCAGTTCACCTTAGTGTGCATACTTATTTCACCAGACTTAATGACCAATTTCCAGTGCACAATGGATGTTGCTAATGCATTTGATTTGTTTCTTGTTTGAATAATCACCATCGTGTATCTCACTATTTCTTTTTGTGTAAGCCTGATCTGATGCATGCCATATCGCACTGCATGCTGGAACCAGTGGAATATGCTCGTGTGGTACAGTATGATTCACATTCCATTACATATTTTTGGAGTGCTCCAGGCTGGGGGAAAAAAAAAATAATTTGTACCTTGTAAAAGGACAGGAAAAATAGCATTAGCATGCAGAGATAGCTTTTAGAGTTACTTGCCTTTGCCAGGGAAACTCAACATAACATGTTTATATTTGTGCAGAATAAGTAAATGAAACTGGTTCTTATTACTCTGACTATGAGTGATCTTCGTTCCTTTAAACAGATTTTTTTCTCAGCCTGTGCCATCCTAAATTGACACATATGAGTACGTGTATGTTTGTGTAGAGAGCTTCCCCAGGTTGTCTTGGGAAGTGCATGATACATTGGTAAAATCCAACTTTCCTCTGATGATTAAATGCATTCTCTGTATATCTGCATGTTAGGCCAGCACATCAGTCAAGATAGTTTGTTAAATGCTAAGTGATATTAATGCACTGAAGTGTAAAAGGAATCTTTTTCCAACACTGAAAGGCATTTCTGCTAGGCTCTGCAGTTTATTGCTCTTTCGCTTGCCCGCTCGCTCAAACTTAGTTGCAGCCTTTTAGTCTAGCTAGCATGTGGATGCTTTGTAGATGTCACCACTAAAACTTTTCTTGCAAAAATTGCAAGAAGCAATGCCAAGATTTGTTCTTTAGTTGACTGGCTTTAGCTACTCTTCAGCTATGCTCCAAATTACGTGAGGGCTAGGGGATGGTTTGCAGAAAAATTTCGTATCTATCTATAGTGAAATCAAAGAGCGTTGTGCCATTGGTTTAAAAGGCCTGCTTGCTCCTCTTGCTGACCGTTTTTGGAAAAGGCCATGCTTGGGGTTTTTTTGCATGACATTAGTGTTGTGTACTGGTTTGCCAGACCTAAATAAGATGTTCTGAATCTCTGAGAGAACTTTGCTGTCTGTGGACATGATGGCAAGTGTGTGGATGTAAGTAATGTATGAGAAATCACTAGCTCATCCGAATTATTTTTTGCTGTGTTTTGTTTTCCCCAAGCTTTAAGTGTTTTCATGTAGCTACCTGTGTCTCTTTCTTTGGATCTGCTGCATTCGTGCATCTGTGTGGAAGGATTTTGACTGAAATTGCTTGTAATAAGTTAAAATCTGTGAATGAAGCTAGGAATTCAGCAGCACGGATTGCTTCCAGATAGGAGGAGAATGATGAAAAGGGAAGCACCGTATTCTTCAGAATTGGCTTCTGCTGAGAGAAAAGTATAACCTTGTAAATTGTTTTTGACTTAGAGCAGAATGCTGTAAAGGATCCACGGTAAAGAGTTTTCAGTGCTTAACAAAAATTCCTATTTCTTTTTTCTTTTTTTTTTTTCCTTTTCGTTAGCATCATATGAATACTTGTTTCCTTTTGTTAGGTGCGTTACCGAAGAGACCATCTTTCAAGCAGGCAATTACCTTACTTTCCTTTGCTTGAAGATTTGATGAAGGATGGGAGCGATGGTGCTGCTCTTCTAGCTGTGATACACTATTATTGTCCAGAGCAAATGAAGCTAGATGGTATGTAATAAAGGTTTCTGGAAAATAAATTTTAAAAAAATTCTTCAATCTTTGGAAGTTGAACTAGAAATACGTTGTCAAATGAAAATGCAACACATCTAATAGGTAGTGGACTATGGCAAGTTGGAGTCAGGTCACATATGGAATCTGCATCAGTGTATTCAAAAAAGTAACCTCGCTGATGTTTTTTTCTTTTTTTACTTACTGTATTTAGAAGGCTGTGCTCTGTATATTATGAGCTACAAAATAATCCTTTCTTTTATAGATCTGGATGACATGGCTCGCTTTGCTCAAATAACTGAGCTTGGTTTTAATAGACCATAAAAAAGGAATACGTGTCCACTACTGTTAGCTGATAATTCTCATGTTCTTTCCTATGAGTACGTAACTTGACATTTTAAAAATCTAGATTTTTAAAATAATGTCTCCCAGTCTTCAGCCATTGTCACTCTTCAGCATATCAAGCATGAGTTCTCTTTCCCAGAAAATGTTTTTCTTAATAATTCAATGTCCTTGTTGCATTTAACTTCCACAAATCAACATTTTTGTATTGGTTTTTAAATTCTCAGATGTGTTGTACCTTGCAGAGCTCCTGAATGGTTTCAGAAGGAACCAGCACTGTGACTCCTAGGAGTAACCTTTTATTATCTGCAAATCAAGATGTCTGGTTTTAATTGCTTTTGTATATTGTCATTATGTGTGTTCTTTGTCGCCTGCTTAACTTTTCTGTCGCTGTGATAGACAGAATCCTAAGTGGATTCTAAAATGAATGCAGAATTGATACTGTTATTTGTGTTTTTCTTCCTCCTTTTCCTATCCCTCTGGTACTTAACAGGTAGAGAAATGTCACTGGTAGCCAATAAATATTAAATGACGGTGTATAAGCAGTGTGTGAAGTTCCCGTATGTAGTGTTTCTGTTAATTTGTGGATGGAAGCTTAATTCTTTGGGATAGTGTCATAACTTACTTTTTCCCACCTTTTTAGATATTTGTTTGAAGGAGGTAACTTCAATTGCAGACAGCCTCTATAATATTCAACTTTTGAGAGAATTCTCAAATGAATATCTAAACAAATGCTTTTACCTCACATTGGAGGACATGTTATATGCTCCTTTGGTTTTAAAGGTAAGAAACATAATGAAAGATGTGTTTTTAAATAATACGTGGGTAAATCATAAGTGGTTTGTTATTGTGAGGTGTGTTTTTTCTTTTTTTCCCCGCTTTAGCCTAACGTCATGGTATTCATTGCGGAACTCTTCTGGTGGTTTGAGAATGTCAAACCAGATTTTGTACAACCAAGAGATATTCAGGAAATAAAAGATGGTAAGTTTTTTAACTCTTAATAAATGTTAGCATGTTATTTAAAATACTTATATTACAAAGAAACTGTTGCACAGTGGTATTTCCTTTGGAGTTTTGTTTCTACCCAAAGTTTCTGCTTGCTGGGGATCTTTCAAAGCAGTAAAGATGGAAGGAAAGTTAGTCCTAGATCCACTTAATTTCTAATGTTTGGAAGGAGATGGACAGGTAGTTTTTTCCCTAGACCCACTAATTATTTACTTCTAACTTCCTTTCCTATGAGGTCACCTTAAGATACATATTTTAAATACAGCCTATTAATTCAGGTTTCATTTTAGTGTTGTGTTGAAAAGTTTTCATTCTAATTTACTGCAGTATGGGAACTTCCTGTTCTGTTTTGTTATTTTAATGGCTAGTATCAGTTGTGTTCATGTTACAAATATATGCACAGTTAAAACAGTGTTGCAGCAGAAGAGCAGTCGTCCACCTGTTCCTATTTCCAATGCAACTAAGCGAAGTTTCATGGCTACCCCTGCTAGTACAAGCCCAGCAGACTTGCAGCCCTCTGCTCAGACAGGCCCTGAAGCTTGCAATAGGTACTACCTGCACCCTGAGGAGCCTGACTATCTGTAAGTCTGTTTTCATGTTGTTCAGACTAATTTATGCTTCCATTTGGATAACCTAGGAGTTTCTGCTGCTAAATGTTCTGATTTTGCTACAAATTGAGTGAATTTGAGTTGTGTGCAGCCAGTCTCTAAAATATTCTCAATTCTCAAGTCCAAAGAAGTAGTTTGCGCTGTTATGTTTGATCTTTGTTTGGCAAATGCCAATATGCCCCACCAGTAAACGTCACCATTGCATAATAGAAGAAGTAGTTAGTCTAACTTCTATTTTGGAAAAAATGTGCAACATGAAAACTGTTCAAGCAGCCCATCTTTACCTAACCGTATTCTATGAACGACAATATGAAAACTCATTTAATTAGAATCTAATGGACAAAAAGGTTAATGACAGCGTTTTTCAGCTGACCTAAGTCTGATGGCAGCTAATAAGTTATTTCAGCCTTTACTTTGTCTCTAATATACTATGTACATCTTAAATCTGCTATATTCAGAAACTTAAACAGTTTGATTTCAGGTAATAGGTTTACTTTTGTACTGTTACATGTGAAAACCTTTTCTTCTCTTTAAGTAGCTTTGTTGAAATTAATATTACTGTGTTTTAAAGAGGATGGGAGTAACTATTACCACTATAATTTTGCAGCTATATAATTTCTGTCATTATAGAATAAAAATTGGTGTTGTAATGAATTTTTGCTTTTTTGAATTAGTGGCAAAGGAGGAAGCCCTGCCTTTAGCCCTTCCCATCCACTGCTTCCTTTGAGACAAAAGCAACAAAAATCTTTACAGGGAGAAGACAGCCCTGGTAAGTCTACCTTGAATTTGCATTTCAACAGGCAATGACCATCAATGTCAATACAGTAATGAATAGAAATATAAGTTCATACATGTGAGTGATCTAAAATTGAATTAAACAGCAATCAGCCAAGTGGTAAGCATGTTTAGTTTGAGTAAATCATCTTTGTTTGCAATGAAAAATTTTAAAGATCTTTTGAGAAAGTAACTGGACTTTTTTTTTTTTCTTTCACAAATGAGCTTATTTCTCAGAATCTCAAGTGCATGAAATTAAAAATAATAATGTCAATCCTGTGGAAAGAAAGGAAAAAGCCACTTTTCAAATGTTCATAAGACTAGCAAAAGTCTTAGGAAGTAAGATTGTCATCCAGAATGACAAACTCTGGTACTTGACATACTGCGCCTAAACATTTTTTTAATTACTGAAAACCTAGGCTTTATGCTTACCCAGAGATGCTCATAATTTCTTTTATCAGCTGAGGTACCAAATATTCCAACTGCTTAGGCTCTAAAAGCATGCAGTGAGGACTCTTTTTAATTTGTTTTAAGGTTGGGGTTTGACAGGGAAAGCAAATTGAACAGTTTCATGTTTGGAAATCCAAAAGTCAGATTTGTGTATGTGGGCACTTTTCATTGTGGGGGTGTTTTTTTCAGGCTTTGACTGTCTGTCTGTCTTTGGTTAATATTTCAGCAAATCTGTTTTCTGCTGCCATCTCTTGGTGAAAGAGTTTATGATGTTTGCTATTAAATATTGTAAAAGTGCTAGTTTAAAGACCATTTCTAAACCATTAACAATTTAAAAAAATATTTCAGGACATCGGCATCGTTCTAATTCTCTGACCCGTGTTGACGGGCAGCCACGAGGTTCGGTTCTTGCATGGCCAGAGAGGAAACCCAGGTAAGAGATGCATTTAAGTATCACAATACTGTTTAGTGAAAGGATAGTGTGACAATTTCATTGTCACTGTAATGTGGCATCACTTCCTTAAAACTGGACTGAGAGTCACTTAATTTTGTTTTCTTTCAATGTACATTTTCAGAGATGACTGATTTTAGGGTTGCAATTGAAAATACCTTAAATGTGGTTTTGAGTAAGCACTGTTGAAAACTTAAGTATCTGAAATTGCTGCTTAGTATTGCTGGTCACTTTTGATACAGGATACATTTTACAAATGGAGCAAAAATTAGTTCAACCAGTTGTAACTTTTTGTGCTTGAGTGTCAGTAGACTGTTCTTATCTTTTCTAGGCCTCTGTCTCAGCCAACACCATTTGCTCTTCATCATTCTGCCAGTAGTGATGTGGACCCCGGGTCTGGTGATAGCATTAGTCTGGCTAGATCAATCAGCAAAGACAGTCTTGCTTCAAACATTGTTAATGTAACACCAAAAAATCAGCCCCATCCTCCATCAACAAAAACTAACGGGAAGAGCTTGCTGAACAATGTTGAAATTGAGGATGAAGATGAAGAGCTTATTGCAATAATCAGATCTGAAGAAAGACCAAACCGTGGTGATCTTGAATTGCAGAATGCATCAGCCAGAGTACCCAGCATAGTTGCAACCGCGTGGTCTCCAAAAACAAATAGCGAGACTTCCGAAAGCAAACCAGACAGTTTTTACTTGGAGCCCTTAATGCCTGCAGTTCTAAAGCCAGCAAAGGAAAAACAGATAATCAATAAAGAGGATGAATGTGGCGAGGGGAAGCAAAGGAGTTTTATAACAAAGAGATTAAATGAGGGACACTTGCCTTTGATCCGGAAGAAAACAACTAACAGTCATGGTGACCATGACCTCAATAGGACTTTTACTCCAATTTCTAGTTCTGATTTCACTCCAGCTGCAGATGCCAGTACTGCAGATTCGGTGTCACTGGTGGAGGCAGGGTTAGAAGCTTCCAGACCTTTGGCTAGTAGCAGTCTAGATCCTTCCACTCAGGAGCTATCCACTGGAGGATTTTTTCTTCATGCTGCTAACTCTGATGATGACATAGCAAGTAAAGTCAATGTAAATTATGTGAAAAGTCTCAATTTGCATGTTCCAGATACTACATGGACTATGGTCAGACAGGACTCTGATTCAGATCTCTTAGACATAGAAGACGCTGAACAGGATTTGGTAGTCATAGGTGACCATCCTATAGTCAGTAAATACATTGGTGAGGAAGAATCCGCAAAATTGCAAGAAGATATGAAGGTAAAAGAACATGAAGATAAGGATGATGCTAGTGGACGTTCCAGCCCATGTTTGAGTACAATTTCTCAAGTCAGCAGTGTGTCAGTGGCTAGCGGCAGTGTCCGAATGACCAATTTCGCAGAACGAAAGCTTCAGAGACTTAATAGCTATGAAACAAAGTCCAGCACAAGTAGTTCACAGAAGACCACACCAGATGGATCAGAAAGCTGCCCAGCACCACTGACCACATGGAAACAAAAGCGAGAACAAAGCCCCAGCAGACAAAATAAAGATAATGTTAATCTTTTAGCTTCTGAACTGGTGCAGCTTCACATGCAGTTGGAAGAGAAACGAAGAGCAATAGAAGCTCAGAAGAAGAAGATGGAAGCCTTATCAGCAAGGCAGCGACTAAAATTGGGCAAGGCTGCTTTCTTGCATGTTGTTAAAAAAGGGAAATCTCCTGATGTTCCACAGCCACTTAAACCAGAACATTTTGCAAAAGAATATTCTCGGCACAATGGTGAAGACTTAGATGAAGTTTCTTTGGGTTCCAAATCTGAGGAGTTTCTTGTGAAAGAGGAAGAGAGAGAAGAAATGCTTAATGACTCTCAAGAAGTAACAAAAGTAAAAATGCAAGAAAGCCTAGCTTTTGCTGAGCAACACAAACCAAAAGACTCTGCTGCTCTACATGATTTGGAAAAAAGTAAAATTATTTCTGTTGCCCTCCTAGAAGACAATGTTACTGAAGTGGATATAAACGAATGTGATCTTTCTATAGAAAAACTAAATGAAACAATTAGTACACTTCAGCAGGCTATATTAAAGATTTCTCAGCAACAGGAACTACTTATGAAATCTCCATCAGTGCCATCACCAGGAACCAGAAGTAACTCTCAGGACCAAAAGGTAAAACCATCAATTCATTTTGTTGAGCCCCTATCTCCAACTGGAATGAACAGTCTTCGTAAACCACCTCGATTTGGTCAGGGAAGGAGTCCTCGATCAGGAAGACCAGCTGATCTGAAAGTCACTAAAGACAGACAACAAAATTCAGCACGTGTTAAAACCCCAACACAGAGTCTAGAAACCTTACCGCATTTAAGACCATTTCCATCCAATAGCTTGTCAAAGACACCAACAGAAATTGGCTTGGAAAATAGTCCTGATCATGGAAGTTGTTCTCAAGAAAAGTATTTCTTTGATACCTATAGACTTCATGATGAGAGCAATCAACGGGCACTTGTTCTCTCCACCTCCAAAGATGCAAATATTATTTCTGAAATGAGCAAAGAGGTGAATGACAGCTTCAAGGAAACAGGGTTGAATTCTTCTGATGGCTCAGGAAAAGAAAATGTCCCAGTGGATGAGCCACTGAGAAGCAAGGCTAATCTCATTGAAGTAGACCTGTCTGACTTAAAAGCTCCAGATGAAGGAGAACTTGAAAACCAGGATAGCTCTACGGATATAATTAGTGAAGGTGATCAGAAGTCTGGTGTGGGTTTTTTCTTCAAGGTAAACATATTACCTTTCTATATCTTGTTATTGTTACACATTTGCCCAGCATTAGAACTATTTTTGTCCACTTCATTCTCCAGTCTTCTGATGGAACACAGTACATCTCGGTTGCAATATTAGGATTTTTAAAAATTGCATTGGAAAAGAATTGTTTGTCGAGAAAAATGTTTTTGACTTGTATGAAATCCTGGTTCTTGTTAACTTTACTAGGAACCAGGTTTAACCTTGCTTTTCTTCTCTTTCCTGTAGTTTTTTTCCTATTTGAGCAACAGACAAACACACAAACATGTTGTAAATACTCAGCACAAAAGAATCACATTATGCAAGGGAAGAATTTACCATTTTGAAATCCCAGCATTCTGTGAACCTGTATCAACTGAAAGAAAAAATTCTGACGGAACGCAGGTATCTAGTAAAAGCCTGCT
>NW_010548203.1:23407-30675 GCF_000687285.1 Phaethon lepturus
TAAACTTGTCAGGGAGCTGAGAGTCTGCACTGGGTATTTTTGGGGATTTGCACCCAAATTTCTCCTGATTTTGAGCAGCCTAGCAGTCATGGGCTGTATTGGAGAATTTAGTTGTATGGCTGTAGATGCAAGTGAAAAATTAGATGCTTCAATGCACTGTTGGAATTACTGGAAGAAATTACTGTTTTTCATGCAGCTTTCATTTTTGTCCTATAATGGTAGTGTATAGGGCTCATGAAAATGTATTAAATTTAAGTAATTTTTCTCATTTCGCACCGAACTCTGGCTTGGAGAAAGGCTTGTTAAGCTGTTGGTTTTTTAGTACAGTAGTATTTCTTTTATTGTTGGGTTGGATGGTTTTAAAATAATGTGTCTACTCCTAGTGAAGTTCAGAACTGCTATTGGAACATTTAGTATCTTAATTTGTGCTTAGCAATGATTATTGTAAATACCTCAAATGTGCTGACATGGCGATACTTTCTTTTTTAATTTCTCTTTCAAGAACATCGAGCGAGGCTGTCTCAAACTTGGTGAATTTAATTTTTGGGTTTATATAGTGTGATTAATATTGACTGACTCAAAGGCTATCGTTATGCTGGGGTTATTTGTGCTGTCCATCCCAGCCCACATGGTAGTTGCATTGTCCTTTGCAGTTCTAGAAGGTTTTGCGATGATTAAGCATACTTAAAAACAAGTCAGAGTAAGACGAGACCCTTTTTTTTTTCTCCTCACAGACTTAAGGGAACACTAAAACTGTCTCTTAAATTTTTCTTGAACAACAAAAAGTACAATGCAGTTCTGATTTACACTCCTCAATTCTAAAAATGTAAAGATTTCCAAAAGTAATAGCTTATGTTTTCCTCGTATCTTCCTGGAATCCTCAGCAATCTTGTGATGTCCAGCTTAGTATAGTCTCTTCTACTCTTTAAAATTTTCTATTGCTATATGAATTTTGTAGGATGAACAGAAAGCAGAAGATGAGCTCGCAAAAAAACGTGCAGCGTTCCTTTTGAAACAGCAGCGCAAAGCTGAGGAGGCTCGGATTCGGAAACAGCAGTTGGAGGCTGAAGTTGAACAAAAAAGAGATGAAGCTCGGTAATAACATGTGGAAAAGAATACTTCTTTTGATCTTTAGGATGAGGAAAATTATTATATGTGGAATATAATGTTGTGTTTGCTTTTCAGTCGCAAAGCTGAGGAGGACCGAATACGGAAAGAAGAAGAGAAGGCTCGACGAGAACTTATCAAGCAAGAATATCTAAGGAAAAAACAGCAGCAAATTTTGGAGGAGCAAGGGCTTGGAAAGCCTAAATCAAAGCCCAAAAAACCCAGGCCAAAGTCAGTCCATCGTGAAGAATCTTACAGTGATTCAGGGACAAAGTGTTCTTCCACACGTAAGAAGTTTGATTTGTTTGCTCTCCCTGAGTCTGCAAATCTACTTTAACAAAATGTGTTTCATGGTTGTGTGTGTGTTGTTTTTTTTTTTTTTTTATTTTGTAGCTGATAATTTGAGCAGTGCTCAGTCTGGTTCCAGTCTTTCTTTGGCCTCAGCAGCAACAACTGAACCTGAAAGTGTGCACTCCGGTGGCACACCATCTCAGAGGTAGAGAGATAGGCTCAATTTCAATTTTTTTTTATTTTTTACTATGTTATGGAATAGTGTTGGGATTCAGTGCTGTTTCCTTCAGTTCACTGGCACAGAGGCACAATAGTAATTAGTGAATTCATCTTCTATTTTATGTGGCTGCCAACTCCAATGTTCTGTACAAACTTGCAATTTTGTTTTGTTTTCTCCCAAAGGAATAACAGAATTTTGCTTTGATAATCTAGCAGGGCGAATCTGACTGTTTTGGGGCAGGAAAAGGGACAATAGCCTATTCCGTTCAGGGCCAGCAACTGGTGAATTTATTTAAGATTGGAAGGGAAAAACCCAAAATCTTGGCATGTATTTTATCACCTCCCTTCCCCCCAGAGTTGAATCAATGGAGTCCTTACCAATACTGAGCAGGAACCCTAGCAGAAACACAGAAAGAGACTGGGAGAACGCTTCAACGGCATCTTCTATTGCTTCAGTGGCAGAATACACAGGTGACTATTTTGTTTTAATTTAAGCATTTGTTACGACTAGCAGGTCATAAAAAGCTGTGGTGTGTTTGATGTGACACATTGGTATTTTTGAGAAGTTGTCAGGTGTACTTTGTTCTGTTTAATATCTCCAAAAGTAGGTATTTTTTGTAGAAAAATATTTGAGGGGTTTTTTTCACTGTGATGAATGAAAATCTTAATGTTCATAAATGTAGGGCAAATAATTTTTTACCTGTTTATCTTCCTTAGGTCCAAAATTATTTAAGGAACCCAGCAGCAAATCGAACAAACCTATTATTCACAATGCTATATCTCACTGCTGTCTTGCTGGAAAAGTGAATGAACCACATAAGAATTCAATATTAGAGGTAAACATTAAAATACAGAAATATTAATGCGCTCACAATAAAATGTATCTGTAATGCTCGTTTCATAATCCCCCTGGTGCGTTGTAGTGAATGCCATTTCCTAGAAGTACCTGTAATGAGAATCCTTTACTTCCCGTGACTGTACGGGCTTGTGGAAAACATGATTCTGTATTAAAAATTTAACTCGTAAGTTTATAGAAGGACTGAAAATCATAGTTACGGATCTAGCGTTTCAAAAAACTTTAAGCAGTTATTCAGCTATATGTGAAAGCTTAAAGCTTGGTATAATACGGGAAATTTCACTGTGAACGATCTATGTATATGTGTGTTTATTTTTAATGCAGGAATTAGAAAAATGTGATGCCAACCACTACATCATTTTGTTCCGCGATGCTGGCTGCCAGTTTAGAGCACTTTATTGCTACTATCCTGACACCGAAGAAATCTACAAGCTGACTGGAACAGGGCCAAAGAGCATCACCAAGAAAATGATTGACAAACTTTATAAGTACAGTTCGGACAGAAAACAGTTTAACGTGATTCCGGCCAAAACCATGTCTGTCAGCGTGGATGCTCTTACTATTCATAACCACTTGTGGCAAGCCAAGCGACCTGCAGTGCCAAAGAAAACTCAGACTCGTAAATGACACTGAGTTCTTGGGGAGAAGATTGCTGAATGGGATTGCATCGAAAGAAGACATGTTTACCATTTTCCTCCAGTTTGGTATGAAATGTGCAGAACCATAAACACTTTTTAAGAAGCTTCTAAACAGAAACCGTGGATGCAAGTTATTAAGAATGAAGGAACATTGCCAGTGTTTTTTATGAATGATAAATCTGCTGTTACACCCAATGCTAACTACTGTGGCTTTCAACTGGTGAGGGACTGTGCATGTAGCAAGATCTTTAACAAGTGGATTTCCTTTTACTTGAAGCTTTTCATCGGTACAAATTGGGAATAAGTTCTGTTTCCTCTCCACCTCATTCCCTCCTTTTTCCTGTCATTCTTAAAGTTGGCAAGCTCTGAACTTCAGTAGAAGGATTGAACAGATCTTGGGTGAAGTGTTTTGGGTTTGGTTTGGTTTTTTAAACAGTCTTTAGGGAAATCTTCCTTTCAGACTTTTTTGAGGAACTGTTTAATACATCAAATTGTTGTACTGTATCTACTGCCAACGTAAGTCCAGCTCTCAGATTTCTGAAAAAAGCCCCAACTCGTGCTGCTCAGAACAGAGTTTACTTGCAGTATCTGTTTAGGATAAGCATTGCAAGGATTGCAAAAGCCAGTCTTTTTTTAAAATAAAATTGTTCGCAAATACAAAGATTTCTGGAATACAATCATGAAGAGGCATACAGGTGCTACTAGCTGGAATGTGCCTGACTGAAACTTAAGGCAAGTTGAATGGAGCACAGTTATTACTGATTTCAGTTTCAGGTAGTGTCCTAAAGATTTGTTTGCTGTAAAAAGATGGATTCTGGTAGGTATAGAACATTTCCACTCTGAGCACGCTAGTCCTGTACGATGGTGCACTTAATGATCACAAATTTTAATGTTTTTATTACATCATGAAATGTAATTCTACTTTCTTTGTCCTGTCTTTATTCTGAATGAGCAGCATGCTCTAAAATGAAGAGTGTGTTATGTTTTTTATTTTGGGTGATATATTAATATATACTGATTTGTTTTTCTCATTTAAAAGCAATTTTTAAACAGAGACATTTGCATTTGTTTCAAAAGCCCAAATAAGTCGAATGGCTTGGATTTCTTTTCATGTTGAAATATTAAATCTTGAGTTATGACCTTAAAAGTCGTTGTGTTTCAGCAGATTAAATTTTTGTCTGTGGTAACAGGGTACATTTGCAGTTCAGTTCCATTTTTTTAATATTCCCATTTCTCATCTTTGGCCCGGCTAGACTTGCGAGTAGGTTTCTGGAGCTATTACCTAATTTAATCTGCTAACGTGCGCCTGCTACATCCAGTTTGACACTACTACCTGAGAGGGTCATGTAGGCTTATAACTTCAGTTTGCACATGTTTACTTTTATTTGAAGTGTTACTTGAATATGTATCTCTCAAGTGCAAAAGGCACTACACCATCCTAGAGATGAACTGAGCTCTAAAGTACAGTGCAGTGTGATTATTAAACTTTGAGAATAACGGAAGTTACAGAGAGTAATGTACATAAGGGGAAAATAGGGTACGTAATAAAGCGCTAACTAGATAGAGTAAAGTGAAGGTCTTCCATTGCGGTCTCTCCATTTTTTTTTCCCCTTCCAGTACTCCTCAACTAGGCTGCTGCAACTTTGTAAATTATGTTAGATAGTTTGCTGCTTGTAAATAATTAAAGGCTTTATGGTTTCTAAAGTGCTAAGTATTAAACACCGTCATAAGTGTAACTTTTGTTACCATGCTTTTCATGCTTGTGCTTTATTTCTCACTGTTTGATATTATATACCATATTTATTTTATGAAACACTGAAATTTAATAAAAATCATTAACTGATTTCCTTTTTTATTTCATGTGTACTTTTGTTGTTGTGACACTTCATCCCCTCAGAGAACTAACATGCTTTAAAGATGTGCTATTCTGTGTTTAGTTGTGCTCTTAGAAGGCTTCACCTGTAAGTAGCTGTACTAACTTTATGACAAGAGCTTAGTTCTCCTGACCCTGATTGCAAATGTGCAAAAATTTGACCAAAAGGCTTTCAGAGAACTGGAAAGTAATTTCAGAGTTTCTATCATCAGACTTCAGACTCTTGAATCTGGCTGGTGGGTTTTCTTTGGTTTGTGTATTCAGTTTAGTGACACAACTTTGGGAGCATCAAGAGGGTTTCTTTTGTTGGGCTCTTCAGTATCGGCTTGCTTGTGATTTGTAAAGACAATTTGCTGCTAGAATTTAGAAATAAGCTGGTTATTTAAGCTTCATAATGAATCCATATTGGTTGCACAGAAGTGAAATTTGCATTCTTAAAACTATAGACTTTTCCAATGCAGAAATAATTTTCTGTGACTATACAATAGATTTTTCAAAGAAGATAGTCCTTGCTTGCAGAGACTAAAAGAAAACAAAATCAGTGATTCCAGTGATTTGTACTTTTCTGTATTTCATTCAGGCTGAGATATCGCTGCCCGTAGAAAGGACCGGAATAAAAGGCGGCGATGGCACCTTCAGCATCCTCCCGGCTGTCATTGCGCGAGATCGGGTCCTTATTTTTCCTGCTGCAATGTGGCTTTGCTTACTGCTGGAAACACTAGGAGGTGACATCGCTTTGGAGTGGGAGAGGAGGCCCCGAGTTCTTCATCTGTAGGCAGATGTGTAGTCCCAAGTCCCAAGCTGAGGATCATACGGGAAGTAGGGGAGGAGTAAGTCATTTTCTAAGAGATTAAATTCTCTGAAAAACTAATAGTCTTGAGCTTTAGTTATCAAAAACATATTAGTCTCAAGTACCCTGGCAAGGAATATGGTGTATTAATTCAGTCTGGAAACAGGAAGAGAGAGAACCTTGTTGGTGAGAACATAACATGGAATCGGTGGATGAATGTGCAGAGGGATGTGGGAAAACTGTAGATGCGTGTAGGCAAATGCAGACAGTGTTTTGTAGAAGGGAGAATAATTCATTTTCTTAAATAGGTTTTGTATAATCCAAAAAGTCAACTTTAACGTGTTTACTGTTTGCTGTCAGCCCAGGATAAAATGTGGTTGTAGACCACGACTAGACTCTTTGTTAGCGTCGGTTTTTGTGTTAAGTTTATCGAATTCTGAGTGCATAGGATTTCTAACCATGGGTTTAGTGACATCATGCTTAATGCTTCACTTTCAGTGACTGAAAATCATTATGTCTAGGAATAGTTGGGTGATCTGTACACTGATAACTGTCATGGAAGAATGGTGCCAACATCTTACTTGTTGATGTCCCTTCTTCTAAAAGTGACTGCTTAGAATATGAAATTTTGTCCTTTCCACGGCCACTTGAGAGTACTGTGTCGACGCCCTGACAGTGGAAATGCGTGGAAGGTTATCAGGTGTTTCAGTAGCACAGCACTATGCTGCGTATCAAGGTGCTTCCTGTAGATAAATAGAAATAATTTTTCTTAATTACAGCTTAAGCTGTTTGTTTAGTTTGTTTTTCACCAGGATTAATTGGAGCTAGGCTTGTTCCCTCCCAGCTGTGTGAAAAAGCAAACGGAACTGGTTTTGGCTAAAAAAAATCCTTCCAGCTGCTCCCAAAGGTTGTTCTTGTGCTTCCTGGGAGTTTGGGCAGGAGGAGAGAGTGGGAGCTTTAGGTACAGCTACAGTGTCAGCTTTTCCTACTGACCACGGAAGGGAACTGAACCGGAACAGCTGTCTAAAAACAAATGCTTGGTTTTTTTTCCTTTCCCCACTGAATTTTCTGAAGACATGCCTAAGCCGAGCGATCTGTAAGCCTTTTGTAGCGCTCCCTGGAAACGGACCACGGCGCGCTCGCTGCGTCCACTCTGAGCCAGAGAATTGGTTTCATATAGAGCAGTATGAAAGTGGATCTGTCTTTGGCCTCTCGATTTCTTACTGGTTTCTTACACATAATAAATACAAGAATGTGCATCTTTAAAGTGCTTTTAAATGCAATTTCTTTTCCTCAAACTTTCATACATCAGTCTGTTTTGTATTTACACGTGCTGTTTAATGTCCTTGTCTCATTTTCATCATGCTCTCTGGTAGAGTAAGAGTTCAAGCAAGGATAATCTGAGTTTTGAAAATACTGATTTATTTTGAAAGCCTTAATACAGTTCAACACTATATGCTGGGCTGCTAGGACAGCTGAGTGTGCAAAAAAAAA
>NW_010548203.1:30735-32932 GCF_000687285.1 Phaethon lepturus
AAAAAAAAAAATCTGACTTTTCTCCCCACTACACCGGAGAGTTAAGAGCATAGAAACGGGTGATCTCTTTGGAGTTTTCTCTTGCTCCAACCAACGGTTTGGGGCTATGGTGTAATGCAAGAGTAACATGAATGGGTTTTCAGGATTTGAATTTTCCATTCCTTTTGCTTTTTTCCCCAAAGTCTTCAGAACTGATCACTAGAGGCAGTGTCAGAACACCCAAAACCCCCTCACTTTGTTTTTTTGGGGTTTTTTTGGTTGTGTTTTGTTTTTTTTTTTTTTGTTGTAGCAACAAACCAGGTGTGCCATCTTTGCTCGGAACCGACTGTCCTCGGAGCTTGGAACCCGGATCACACCTGGGGCTCTTCTTCAGTCATACATGAGCTTTGTCTAAAAAACCAGTCTTTATGGGTGTGTGTTCCATTGAGCTTATCCAATTAAAAAGCTTTCGGTTAATTAGGGTTATACATTTAATCCACCCTCAGCTGCTGAGTGGGACGCAGTGTACGATTTCTGCAGCGGGTTTTGTGGTTAGGAAGCCAAGCAACGGCTGAATTTTAAGACTTCAGAGGAGGCAGGTTTTTCTGTGACGCTCCAGGGACGCCGCTCCAGAAAGCGACGTGCAAAGAGGATTTTTGAGAGATTGCTTTTGTACCCATTTTTACTGCTGTGTCACATACGCAGAACTGGAGAAATCTGTGACGTATTTTGTGGGGGAGGTGTTTTGTGTGTGCTTCTGAGAAGTGAAAACTTTTATATAATATTCTTCAGGACAGTCTGAAATGGAGATATTCATGTGGTCAACTTGAGTATATTTTTTAGATGTCTAAAATACATCTTTCAACACATTAAAACAAACAAAGAATTCTTGTCCTCACGTACATTGATCAGATGTTCTGTTGTTTAATTATATATATGAAGACTGAGTATTAAAAATGGGAGAAAAAGTTTACCTCATCTTACTTCTGTAATTTTTTTTGGTGTTGCATGTGTATTATGATATATTTAAAATTTCCATGGATGGCCAGTCGGACCACGGATTTAGCTTTAATACGTTGTTGCAGCAACCATGGAACGTCAATGTGACGCATCCTAAGAGACTCTCCGCAGGTAACCGCGAGCGGTCACGATACGAAGGCGCGTTTAATCCGCCTCTGTCATACGCTTGAGAAACTAAGAGAAGAAAACTGTGAATCTTGACTTGGTTTTTGACAATAGGGTATGACATGTGTTGTTATAGTCCTTTGTCTCACGCAAATGGTCAGGACGTATACCAGAAATAAGTGAGGAACTTTAACATCATGAACCGTAAGTATATTGCCCACTTTGCATTTAAAATTTTGCAATTAACTTGAGATCATCGTTCAGACAATAGAGAACTATTATCATGTAGTAAGTAAAAAATATTTCATTTTTTTTTAATTTTGTTTGGATACGTTATCAATATAAAATTACCATATAAGCAAAAGAATTCCCTTACGGTTCTGAGCTTTCTGGTTGCAGGTATATTAAGGCTTATTTTGGTTTTAGGGGTTTTGAAGGTCTCAAGATTCCAGCGTGCATGTGAAAAAGTGTATTTTTGCTCTTCCGTCATTTTAAAAATTGAGCCAAACTTGAACCAAACTTGAACCAAAAATGCCATTCCTACAATTTAAACTTTCGTATATAGGAATATGTTGTTTGCTTAATCTTGGTGTGGTCTGTTAGGGTGACCATCAGTTATTTGTCAGGAATTTGGGGATTTTTTGTGTGTGTGCGTAAGAATTGAAGACTGTAACTACGGTGTTCCGCAGAGATAGCCAATGTCCAAGTTCTTTGCAGTGGACTCTGTTAATCCATGTTAACATAACAGTATTTTAAAGACCTTTCTTATAATTCTGGTCTATATTTAACCTTTTGTTTAGTCCTTACATAAGAACTGGGAAAATTGTGCTATTAAAGAAATAACCTTCTGCGTTACTAAGAAGAGCTCAAATTTTCACTTTCATGTTCACGTTTCGCAATGCGGCTGGGACGTCTTTAACCTCCTGTCTTTAAAACCGTGAGGAGATTAAACCCGGACACATGAAAGGAAACGATCTGTCCGTACTCACGCAGGCGTTTCTTCGCCTCGTTCCTCGACTGCCCGGGAAGCCCGGCCTCGGCGGCACCGGCCGCAGCCAAGGCTGGAGTGACCGACTCTGCCGCCGCCGCGCGC
>NW_010548204.1:0-13502 GCF_000687285.1 Phaethon lepturus
TCTGCGGAAACGCAGCAGTTCGTTACTTGCAAAGGACTCTCCTGGGGATCGATAAAGCCTATTTCTGTTTATGTAACGAGATCAGGGAGCAAGGGTCTGCTGTCATACTTTGCTGATGGGATTCCAGCGGGGTTGTCTTTCAATGAAAAGACTGAATTTAATAAACCTGTAGTCTGGCGCGCTCTTTCTTGGGCGGCGCTGCCTTGCGCTAATGGGTTGCTGTTGATAATTTAGGGTTACTTTGTTTACGTAGTCTGAGAGCTTCTTTTTAAGCAGCTGGCTGGAGATGGAGATGAAGGCAGTCTTAATTCACTTTTAATAAAAGATCAATGGGTTTATTGTGAAAAAATAGAATACAGATGTAAACTGTACCTGATAAAAGAATTAAATGTGTGTTTAACCTTCCTATTTTGTTTTTTCAGTGCTACTGGTGCTTGACCTTCTTCGATTTTGAGACTATTCTCTTTCTTGGTAGTTCTACTTTTTAAATTTTACTTAGACTACAAAAACAAACTCTGCTGGTGTTTTTCATCTCAAGTGCTTACCAAATCCCTCAGATTTTACAAAATATTTAAAAAGTAATCTCCAGACTAAAGTCTCATTAAAACCTTTGCCCTTCCTGTGGAACAAAAGTTCAGAGAAGTTCTGGTCGATTCTGATTTGGAAACTGTGAAACAAAAAAAAAAAACCCCATGGTGTGAAGTATTAATTTAGGCTTGGCAGCCTCACTGTAAAATTTATTTCCAGAAGTTTCCAATTAAAATGCAGCATGTCTAATAGTATAAGGGAAAGCACCTTAAAGGCTCTTTCTTTTATATTGTGTGGGAGGAAAAATGCCCCAAACGTAGTGAAAATAAGAAGTCTTGGATGTATTTTTTATTAAATAGTCATATATGTTGACTTATTAGGGGAAACTACATTCTCAGGATTTTCTTAGCTATACTGATTTTCAGTGCTGCTTTTTAATCAAGCCACTTGATAGATTAGTCAGATACTTATAAAGATGCAATTTTTCTTTTCGTTTTCTTTGTCTTTATTACATGTTGTGCTCTCCTGCTGCTCAGACAATGCAGTTTGGGTGTTTCCCCCCTGTGGCCCTTTCCCCCTGTTGCAAAGGAGAGAAAGCAAAATGGGAAAGAGGACAGATTGACTAGGATGGTTAAAGATATGGAATAGCCTAAGAGGAACAAATAAAGGAATTTAGGTCCCTTCAGACTGATGGAGAGAGCACATTTATCTGTAAAACCATGGTCACAAGGCAACAACTGTTCACTGCATTTCTGTGAGACGTAGGAATGGTCATCAAGTGGAACTACAGTTTGCAGGTTGAAGTAAATTAAAGCAGTTGCTCAGGATTACTGAATGGCAAAATGCATTATTACTGTAAGTTATCTGGTTGTGGAAGGATCTGTACTGCAAACTGTTGGAGGTCAAGAGTATTGTCAGGGTAATACTATGTGCTTTTATACTGTTCTTTTAAACTTTGCTAAGTGTTTTCTATTGATGGCTGTCAGAGACAGGATATTTGACTATACCGTGGATATCTGGTATGACCTGCAGTGGCTGTTCTCATCTTGTAACAGCTTGAAATGTGTTAATATTCTGTCTCGAGAAGGGTGTTTCTGAATGTCCTTGAAAATTTTAAACAACATCAAAAATAACAACAATTTAGGCAAATGTATTTCTTTTTATTTCCAAAAACATTTCAAAATAGCACATTTTATGTCTTATTGGATATTTCTCAACAAAATGTAGATGCGCAGACAGAAATCTGTGCAGTTGTATATTGACATAGTGCATTTCATCACCGGGTGGTACTGGGTTTAAGAAGCTGAAACCTAAGACAAGTGCATAGGGATGGTCTGTAAGATGATGCTTTTTGTTGAAAGTCTTGTAGTTAAGTATTCCCAAGATGGTCTGGACAGTGTAAACAGTGCTACTGTGCAAGAGGTCTTATACTGTGAGATAAAAGAAAGCAGTTGTGGGTTTTTACCATAGACTGAATTACTTCTGAAATGTATGCTAATTTAATCTGAAGTCAAAGAGAAATGATTTTCAAAAATAGTTTTACAAACCTGATGAAGTTCTTCTATGGTGATAAATAGCCCTGCAGCAGTTCCCTTCAGGAGATCCGCTTTCTATTTTGGATTTACGTTGGGTCTATACTACAAATCTGCAATATTAAGAATAAGAAGGAATATAAATAGTATGCATCGAGGCAATTTTTTTTTAGCTGATGTAATATTTTCAGAGTGAATAATGAAATATGAATGTTTTTCTTGAAGTACAGGTGCTCCTGTACATGAGGCAGAATCTGGCTGGATTCTCAGGTTCAGATTTTTAACAGCCCAGGAATAAGGGCGGGGGGGAAGGCAAGTGAGGTGGATTCATTGTTTATTTTCGTGTTGAGTTTTTGACATTTTTGAGTAAGTAAATTGAGAGTAAGTGCTTAGAGGGGGAAAAAACCGGGATGAAAGCCCTTAGAAATTACTGCATTTGATTCTGCGGATTGCCTTTTTAATTCTATCAATACAGAGATGGTGCCAGCGCTGTTCATTGGAAACTCGCCGCTGCGTGTCTCCCCGTTCCCCCTTCCTCCACAGAATGAGTCATGGGATGTGGGTTTAACCAGCATAGTAAATAAAATGCCTTTACGGGAGAAATACCATACTTCTAGTATGTTTGGAAGTATTTTTAAAAAGGGAGGATATTGAAGAGCATAAGTGGCTTGTTTAATTTTTACCTCAAATTAGATTGTGTGTCTCTGGTCAGAGATGTGTCATCGCCTCAGCCTCACATACCTTCAGGGAAGCTTATTAACAAGATTCTACATTTTGGGGGATGAAAACATCTAATGGAAGTTACCTCAGAACTACTTCTTCCTTTTCCCCTCCTAAGTAGGGTGTTTTGACGCCTAAAATAAATACTGAACCTACACTGGTGGGGTGAATAATCAAATTTTCCCATTACTGTTTTGCTCAGTACTGAAGAAGCTCTTTCTTGTTACAACCAAATGAGTAATGCTGCAGTGCAGTTAATTTTATACATCCCATTTTATGACAGAATGTGACATTATAGAAGTAATTGGGGAATTCAGAGTCGGGTTGCGTAGTGGTATACCCTTCACATGTGGGGTTCACAAGTGGGATGTATCTCAGGACGTAGGGGCACTATCTTCTGGGAACACTGTAAGTGGCCGAGCAATCTGTACTCACACCTGTGAGTATACCCATGCTGCTAGGAAAGACTAAATTGCCACTTTGTACTTTCTGCGCTTAAGCGACAGCCCTGAAAGGTGGTTACAGGGCTATTTCTGCCGTCTTGGCCAGTTGAGAAAATGTCTTTAAATCAACAAGTAATTATGTTCTAATTTTTTTTTTTTTTTTTTAGATCTGACTGAAAAAGCATATTTTTTCCCAAAGTCCTTAAATTGTTTCATCTGAGTAATGGTGACCAAAAGTGTTCTTTATGCATTACTTTCACATACCTTTCAACTACTTCTGTTTAGATAGCGTAACATATCAAAGTGGTTTATTTAATAATATCATTTCCATTCTCTGGCTTTAGAGGATTTTCTGAGGTCTTGAGGTTTAAGCTTCTCCATGGAATTTGAGGAATATTGTTTTAACATCGTATAGAAATTTGCATTTGATTTAAAAAAAGAGAGACACACCCCAAAACCCCAACAAAACCAACAACAGTAGTTACAAGTCAATCCTGAATGTCTTTCAAATGAGAAGATCAGAGACATACAGACTCATTTTGGAAAGATATATCAGGTATTTGATGAGTTTCAGCATGAAGCTTGGTAGTTTGGCTTTTTTATGTGAACAGTAATGACTTTGTTTTTATCAGATAATTTTTGTATTTCTTACTTCAACAATTTACAGTTGGTGAGAAATACATAATGAAAAATTCTACTGTAAATATTTATAGTGGAACAGTAAGAGAACAAAAGGAATTGAGAATTTCTGCAAACATTCAAAAAATGGTTCTTCTGATTCTCCAAAATTGGGTGTTGCTTCATAAGGGTGTGTCTAGAAGAATAGCAGAGCTTGTGAATGCAACTTCTTAAAATACGTCTTTATCGCCAGACTGTAGTCACAGGAATTACCGGTGTCCCTTCCCAGACATTGGTCAGCTTCATTCAAGACCACTTTGCCTTTTTTCATAGTAGATGTTGGGAAAAAAAATCAACTTCATATGAAGATGATCATGTTTATTACCTATAGAAACTAACTGATATGAAGAACTCTTAATTGCATCTGCTGCAGTGTGACTTCTTATAATACCCAGACTTTTTAACTGTTGCTTCAAGACCTGTATAATTGAGATCCTTAAACTCCTTCATTCTATTTACTACATGTCTGTTTTTCAAGCTGATACATGAAATGTATTTTCAGTTTAAAAATTAATTTGATATTGCTGCCATATGGCTCTGAATATTGAGAGGGTATGGATTTAAGTTAATAATGGCTCAAAGATAGATTTTTGACTTAAGTTATAGGCTGATGAATAATCTTACTTTAAATCAGCTGAAGATCTGATTAGAGGAGGTTGTTATTGCTGAGGTGGTGATTTTCTGTGTAGCTGAAGGGAAAATAATTATGGCTGGTTAGTTTCTGAGAATGTCTGCAAAGAATATCTTTTTAATAAATCAACAAAAAATGGTAGAATTTCACTAATCATTACCTGTAAGCTATTCCAGGAAAAACTCCATAAATTAAAAAGAAAATGTTACTATTTAAGTAGCAACCAACAAAGTACTCCATCACAAATGCAATAAAAATAGCATCCTGCTTACTGTTAAGTGTATTTTTTCTATCAGATTTTTTTGAGGGGCTTCATTATTTGCTAGAATGAGCAACACCTGAGATGAGCTGCTTTTGGAAGTGCTGAGGTTTTTTTTTTTTTAGTGTCGGCACCAGCTCAGCAGAACTCTAGAGGATAACTTAATACAGAGTTTCAGTAAGCAAAGCCAAAACTTTTGTAGTTCATCTTGGATACTGTAAAAATGTGTTATGTTAATTTTACATTTTCTTCAAGTGCCAAAGTTAAGTTTGTATTCCTGAAATAGTGCTGAAATTACTAAAGGGGTAAGCTTGTGATTTCAGTGAAGCTGTTTCTGACTCATTTGGTGTAGATGAGATTAAAACTATTCCTTGTTCATAGGAAAATCTGGAAGGTTATAGCCAGAGTGTTCTTGCGCAACTGATATGCTACTCTTTTTTTCTTTTTTTTTTGTTTTGTTTTTCTTTTCTCTTTTCTAGGGTCAGTATAGGCCCTCTGACTTGTTGTGTCCAGAGACATATGTCTGGACACCTATTGAGCGATGTCTACCCCTGCTCGAGCATTCTAAATACTGCCGATTCAACCAGGATGTAAAAGCCGGTAAGTTTACAAGTAATGATAGGTCTGTAAATTGTCTTGTTTTTATAATGTATTGGGATGATCTGCTGCTAAAACATGATGGAAATCTTATCTGTAAAGCATAAAAAGTGTGAAACTCACAACTCCTCCAGCAAGCATTAGCAAAAAGAGAGGTTTATCTTTTAACATAAAATAAGCAATACAAATGTTAAGTACGTTCTGGTTTGTAGACTATATATAGGTCAAAATTAACACATATTGCTGCCTTGCAGATAATTCTATTTGTTATTCTGTGCATGAACAAAACTGATCAAATAATTATTTCTCCTCGAGATTCCAGTCAGATGAATGCATAGAGAAAGGAAATTAGAATCAATACAGGGAAGGGAAGGGGCTGGAGAACCTTGAAGGCACCCAGTGCTTTTGTTAAGAGACAAACCAGCAGATTTAGCTTAACAATCTGTCAGTGAATTTGAAGAATGCAATGAGTAGCAGAAACACCTTAAACATCTTGAAGTAGATGGGACATGGATTTTTACATTCTGTAAAATAGATAATTAGTGATTTGCCAGCATAGAATGGTCAAAAATATTACTGACCAGAACATAATACAGTAATGATACTGTAAACCAATGCAATCAAATGGAAAAAAATCCATGTACTTGCTTTAGCTACTGACTCTGTGGACTAATTGCAGGCCCCAAGGAAGCTATGTTAGAGAACGCTTGGCGGGGTGCTTGGGTGGGGAAAAAACCCGACTTATTAACTTTTTCTGTTAATTGGAATTGGTGAATATCTCTTCTTGAATTCTTCTCTTTCCCTATTGAATAACAGTTGAGAAAGGTTGTGGTATTATTCAGAGATGTTGGTGATGAAGCTGAAGAGTACCTTACCCCATGGTCTGTTTCTAGCCATCAAAATACAGTTTTACCTGTCTCTGAGTTCAAGTAGCCTTCAACAGCTGCTGCTTTCTTTTTATTTTTCATGGCTGTAATTTAATAAAATTTTCATTCAGTAGCCGATTAACTGTTGGAAGGACAGGATGTAGATAAATGAAAGGAATTTGAAGAGAGATGTCTACTTAAGAAGGATTCTGAACTTCTGGAGCAGCTGCTTCAGCTTCTTGCTTTTCCTCATCCTGTGCATGTTACCATTTGTGCTGTGACTTGGTTGCTCAACTGGAATGCTAAGATAGTAATACTTCCTAGTTAAAAATGTTCTGAAAGGGTAAATACTCTGGTTAAAATACTAGAATAATGAGATGAAATACATTTCTAGATGTAGAAACTGATTTAAAAAATTTAGTAGCAGTATTATGTTCCATGTAAATAGAGAATATTCTTCAGAGATTGTGCAGGTAGCCACGCTATGCGGTGGGAAGTAGACTGGGGAGCATGCTTGGATGCTCTTTGAAAAGAGTCTCTGTCACCATGGGAAAAGCTCAGTGTGTAGGAGATTTAAACAGGCAGCACATCATGTCTTGATCAACTAGAATCATCATTAGATTGGCGAGATGAAATTGGAAAAAAATTAGAAATATAGGAGGAAGGAGAGAAGTGATTTTGGAGGCCAGTGGTGTTCAAGAGACTCTTGTTAGAAAGAAAAGTGCATTCATTTAAGTGCAAAAATGACAAATAAACTACTGCCTTTGAACCCGTGTTCACCCCATACAAGCAAACAGGCATCATCCTCTTGATTCTGTGAAATTCCTGTGGCATACCACACATTTGGAAACTGCAGGATATAAAACTTTGCATCATTATCAGCACAGAATATCTTACTCCAGACATTACTGGAACTGTGACTTACCGCTCCTATGGTTTAAGGAAATTAAAACATAGCTACATGTTGAAATGCACTGGACCTGCTGTGAACTTATAGTCATTTCAGCTTTAAGTAATTGCGAGCTCTAAGGAAGCTATTTCTCAACAGTAAAATAATTTTCCTTCTTACTTCTGTACTCCCTCAATAGTCAGTAATATGAGTTTAATGAAGTTACAGTGAATTTAAAAAAGAGCAATAGGAATGATGGTGTGCTTTATTCCTCTTAAATCAGCTTTCTGTAATATTGCCCATAATTATGTCGGTTAAGTAGGTCATGATTTATCAGGAGTGGGACTTCTGATGTAGAAACTGAGGGGAATAACCAGATCCGGTAAACAACTGGGAGAAATCGTGCGGCTTGCATTGCTGCCGGGGCAATAAAAGAGTCACTGGGAATGGTCGTCTTTTAATATTGTCTGTAATGTCAGAAAAGTTCTGAAACATTACCTCATAATAGTTTGTTCATAATATTTGGCAATTTTTAAACTCTTTTTCCTTCCCTTTAAAAAAATTAAAAATTTACTGAATAAATTTACCAGTTGCAGGTCATGAAAATGCATTATAGAACAGTGGTTGAGTGCTACTTCAGGAGAGGGCACTATGCACTCTGACTTTCCAAGTCTCCAATATGAAAAGGATCTCTGAGTATTCATACACATTACATTGCAGAGCTCCTTCCTATAATCAGATTTCTTTTTTTTTCTGAAAAAGAAGATAAAAAAAAAGAGATGCTCACAAAAAGTAGCAATTTTTTTTCTAAAGTGTCAGAAAATATTAATTGATATTTGCAGAGGATTTTTGTCTGTTTTGCGTTATGTGGCTGTCCAGAGCTGGAGCATTTTCAAATGGGTTTTTAAGTGTATTGTTTTCCATCCCCTTCTCCTCTGATGTCTAATGCTTTTGTTAACAGTTGGAGAATGAAGAAGAGAGGACAGACAAACTAAATGAAGTTCTTAACTCTTTATACCACAGAGATAAGTCTACAAAAGTATCTAACAGTTAATAACTTAAATAAACAATCATGGGAACCATAATAACTTTTTATTGTTTAGGATGGCAAATCATGGGGACCGTCCAACCCTTTACTACTTCTGGCCAGGGTAATGAGATTCAGCCTTACTTAACCTCAAAACACTCCAGTCAGACAGAGACAATGACGAGATACTGTGCCAGCAAATGCTCAAATTTGATACTTAAATAAACTGCTAGTAGGCTCTTTATGTGCAGTTCCTAACACGTATGGAAAAACATCAGTCACGTCAGAAAAAAAATTTGCGTAGCAACACTCACACAGCATTTGTGGATGAAAGGTCATGTTTGTCAAGGATTCTTGCTTTTATAAATATCCAGTTTTGCCTAAATTACTTAATGCCTCAGAACAGTTTTTTCATTTTTGTTGTCTGTTCAATTTGAACAATTCAGAAGAACTGGCATCATTGTATAAATGAGAGGGGTTTATTAGGATTCTGGTATGTTTATTATGAAATAGTGGCCTGTTATTTACTTGCAAAAAATTAAGCAGTTAATGAGGTAGGGCAGGAATAGAGGCTTTGGATACTGATGCATTCTGAAAATTGAGATTGTGCTGAACTGCATTTAACAGGCCATTAGCCTTTACTTTGTAAGGATGAACCCTATGTGAAATGAAGCTGTAAGTACAGATGGAATTACATTGAAGAAAAAAGAAGTTACTTTAAAGATTGCTCTGCAGATAAGTACTTTTCAGTGACTTTGACAACATATCAAAACTGGTGAGCAAAATTCAGTCATATGATAGCGTCTGCTAAAATATTCCTGGTCCTAGTCAGCTTCCTCCTCTCAGAACTGGTCTTCAGGGTTTTACTTTGTTGGTACTTTCACTAACATCTTTTCCCATGGAACAAATGCAGTATGAAAAGAATTATAAATAATTCACTCAATACCCTGGCAATACTTTCATCCTTCCACTTTCCATTTTTCTGAGATTAAGCCACTGACATGTCCTTTTTTTTTTCCTAACATCTGTTGAGAATTTCAGTTTGTTGCACCTGAGAGAAGCCTGTGAAAAATGTCTTCATGAAGTAAAATCTTTATGAAAATCTGCTTTTGGAATGGTAATTAAATTAATGGGAAACTTCAAATCTTTTTTCCATCACCACTGGCTTGTCAACAGCTTTAAGAAGCAACTTCCAATAAGGGCAGATGCAATCCCAATCTGAAGTGGTGGCTTCAAAGCCTTCATAGTTACAGCGTCCTGACTGTGTCACCTAATGTGGGGTGTATGTGTGCCAACCAGGGTGACCAAGGTGCTCTTAGCCGAACGACAAAGCTGCGCTTGATCCGAATTGCTAGGCATGGCCCACGCAGTCTCGGTGGCGGAAGCTGCTTCCCACCTTCCTGTGTCCACTGCTTTCAGCAGAAGCTTTGAGTAGTGCAGATCAAAAAGGACTTTAATGCTTTTTTTTTTTCCCCCTTGACTGATTTGTTTGCTGAAGTTGATAAATTGGCTAAGATAATACACATCTGTTCAACTTCCTGTATATCTAATAATAGAGTGAAATAAAAATGGAATCGAATGGAATACTGAAATGAAGTATTTTCTCCAGTCTTGAAAAATACACGTGACAAAGGCATACAGGGACTCCTCTGTGTTGGCTTTGTGTGTTCTTGGAGACAAGACACTCTTTGCTCCAGAGAGTATAGTCTTAACACAAAGCATGATAGATGCTAAAGGATAGTATAAAGAAACAGAGAAGCACCTCTGGTTTATCTGGTCAATTATAGGAATAGACTAAATTATAGTCTGCTAATAGACTAAATAGTAATAGACCAAACTGACTAAACTGTATGAATTTTTTCATAAACATCACAGTACAGGAGACTTTTGAAGAGGGACCTAAGGAAGTACATTACTTATCATTTAGATTTTATGGAAAAATCTTCAACAGCATGAGAGGTGTAGGAGAAATGAAGAATATGGGGAGACACAAAGGAGTCTTTGTGTCTTCAAACACACTTCAAAGACAGTAGGGTGGCCTGGGATATCACATCCCACAGTCAGTCAGAGGTGGGACTTGCATTTCTGCCTGTGGGTGCTAGGAATGAAGATGAGGTTGAAACAGACTGTGGAAAGCTTTAGAAGTGAGGTCTGATGTCTGATCAGGGCATGGGTAGCTGGTGGAGACGTGCTCGGAAAGACAGGGAGGTAGACTTTGCATTAGTTCATATAGGTAGAATGATGAGAAGAAGGACTTGACTAGAACATTAGAAAGCTGTTGAAATAAGTAATGGTAGGGTTAAAACTTGACAATCCAAGCAGATACTTGTAGAGATGAATAAGAGAGACTGTTTTTTAGATGTAGAAAGAACTAGATGTGAAAACACAAAGAGATTAGGAAGCCAGAGTCATATGCCAGCAGAAATCTGCCAGTGCCAAACAATTCAGCAACCACCACCTTCTCGTCGTTCTTGACGCAGACCAGGCTTTGTCTCTGCCATCTCCACACAGCAACAAAGATTTTGCTTCTTCCAGCAGAGGAGTGGAGGTCCTTAGAAGAATTTAGGCTTTAGACTATTTCCAGCTGGTCTGAACCAAAATGACGATACGCATTGGAATCAAAAGAAGATTTGTCTTTTCTGTGCCTTTCAGTGATCTGCCTGCAGCCACCCAGGAAACTGGTGAGGCTATGTCTACACAAAAGACAGATGTTGAAGTTTAAAAAGTCTTATAAACTGCCTCATGTTCACATACTAGTCTTAACCATCTGAAAAAAAAAGCCCCACCCCAACACAACACTAAAATCAGTGCCAAACTGTCTTTTTCAGGAGTATTAGTCCAGTGATCAGTGCCAGAGTCCTGGGACACTACGCACACCAACGTAGAGGTCAGAATTTGCAGTGAGAGGTTTCACTTCAGGCTCACAGGAATTACCCTGTAAAAAACCCCATTCAGTGTATTGTATCAGCTCTTATGAATAGAGCTGATACCAGATCATCAGTTTCTGAGTTACTGAACCAAAGAAAATTACTTAAGATTTCCAGTCTTTTTCTGTAGTGGTCTTGTAAATTTTATTACAAGTTTTCACCAGATTTTTAAAACTTCTAGGAATACAAGCTGAAAAAACCTTTCTTCAGAAATACATCTTTCTCACATATTAGAGGACTAACTCCATTTTCTTTGCTATATACAAAATGAAAATTTTCACAGCTTTGCAGCATTGTTATTCTGCTGCACATAGTAAGTGAGAGTACTAAAAGGCGAACAACATTCCCAGTATTTAGTAACTTCTGAATCCTCTTATTAGTGATGTGATTATGCATCTTAATGCTTCTTGCAAGAAACAAGGGGTTATTAGTTCTAGTAAATAAAACTTAGAATTCTTACCCAGAAATCTGCAGGCTTGAGCAGTTATACAAAACTGTATTTATTTTAAAAATACATTTGTGTGCATAGAGCTTTCACTAGAAAAATAATGTCACAACGGTTTCAATAACCTTGATCTCTAGTACTGTATTTTTCAAAACATTTAATTTTATGTACAATTTAGATACTATTCTTTGCTAATAAAAAAGGCGTATTTCAAACATGTTTTACATTTGTTGTGTATATGAACGCAAGTATTTTGTTGATTATTTTTTCTTTTTTTCCCATCACTTACAGAGGTGGTTTAATTTTAAGATATGTTTGAAAAGTATAGTATGGTAGCATCATACTGGTATTATCCCTTCTCCCTCTGTTAACGGAAAACCCATGGTCACATATTTGTATCCACAAAGCGAACTGGGGTTGCCGTTTGGTCACGTCTGGTAGCTTAGATCCCTGGCAAAGTGATGTATACGTGTAGTGTTGCGTCTTTGAATCTAGTCAGATGGATTGATGCAAAAGACAGTATGCGTTAGCGTTTATAAGGGTAGTGTGATGCAGATTAATAATAAGGATAAATGCACTGAAGTTCTTGAGACAATGAAAATGTAGTCGCAGAACTGTCACAGATGGAAAGCATTAAACAAATTGTTTAGAAGTGTGCAATTGTCTGATTAGGGAGAAATTGCTGTTCTGCTCTAAAATAACTGCTGTTTATAATGTTTTTAAGATACGGCGTGTATTTTGGAGAGTTAGGAAAAAAAAAGTTAGAAAAAAAACCCCTTTAAATAAGCTGTGATAGATCATGAACTAAATTCTTCTAAAAAACTAACTTTCCACTATCTTATCAGAGGTATAGGTAATAAATCGGAATTCTGTAACCAAGAAAAAGACATATCAAATATTTCTAGCAGCTCCTCTAGAAGAGACACATCTTACAAGTTCGTATCTGTTTCTGATTAAGTTTATAAACACTTGGAATCATCAGAATGCATACTTTTAAATCCAGTGTGATCCCTGAGCATACAAGATACTTCAACAATGAAGGCAGTGCCAATAAGATGTAGCCAGGCAAATTTTTCCCTCGCTTTTTAGTATGTTTGGATTAAATTGAAATGACTGGCAGGGGGGTTTTGCCTCTTCTGCAAAAATATGCTCAAATATTCTAGTGCTTCTGTAGTAAAAAAGTAATGTTATTAACTTAATTTGTGGGCCTAAACAACCGGCACCGCATAAATTGGCTTGTGGGTTAGAAATTACACTGAACCATCAGCTCTGAAATGGAGTCTCCCGAAATAATCAATTGCAAAGACAGAAAGGTCTTTAAAATGTCATTCGAAGCATGGTTACAATATGAACTCCATTTTGCGTTGTTCTAGCAAATCTCAACCTTTGCTAAATATTTGTAATTTAAAAGTTGGTATTTATTGATATTCTAAATATATGTGCTTCTGACATACATGTAGCAGAGTAAACCAAAGTCCCTCAAGAAGCACCGTCGTCTGACTCCTAGTGTAGTTCAAAAACATTTGGCTTGGACTGCAAAATTCCCAAAAATGTGTTTGAATCCAAAATGACCGTCATAGAGGTTGTGTAACAAACAGATGTATTTTGAGATTACATAATTTTTTGAGGACTGTACTTGAGAAATAAAAATATCTTGGCATGCTTCTCCTCACGCTGAAGAGATGCATCTTAAATGGTTGTGTGCTCAAGGTACTCCTTCACCATTTGAATGTTGTGACATCTGAGTCTCTAGCAGAATAATTCTGCTTTTTTTGTGACTGGACCAGCAGTGAATTCATTAGTGGGTGGAGATTCAGGGGAATGCGGGGAAGGACAAGGACTGCCAAATCTTGTAGGAATCATTTTCCATACTCGGAAGGTGTTAGAAACACAAGAAGAGAAATCCAAAAATTAAATAATGTGGCATAAGTGGAGCTATCATGCAGATGTATTTCCTGCT
>NW_010548204.1:13533-32738 GCF_000687285.1 Phaethon lepturus
TTTCAAAATGTGATAAAAGTTAAAAGCTGTAGTTAGGCGCAGATACCGAGCAGCTGTGGAAGCGACACCACAGGCATGTGCTGAGTCCCGGCTCAGCCACACGCCACCAGCCACCACGGCAAGCTTTTTCCAGGGTCAGACCTTTTGTAACGATCCTCGGTGCCTCAGAACATGTTTACTCTCTGCTCTGGTGACATCATCCTGACTTGTAACATGCAACATAATTGATTCCATGTTTTAATTAATTTAGCCAGTAAATTGATTGCTGTAATCTGATTTATTTAGCTGATAAGCTACTGCCAATTGCTTCAATTTTGCCTATTTCATGGAAATGCTTATATTTGTAATTCTCAGCTTGACTCTTGTATTTGGTTTTTTTTTTTGCCTCATATATCAAGTCTTAACGATGACTTTGCTCTTCTTTTTGAAAGATCTTCATACTGCTTTCTGCCATTTTCACTTCTATACAGTTCAAGTATTTTAATAAATAGTATTTAACTATTTTTCAGATTGTTTCCTGTTTCCATCCCATTTTTTTGGAGCTGTAGCTCCTTAAAGCATAATCCTCTAACTTTTGTCATTTGTACTGTCTTTTATTCCACTGGTTTTACTGTCATTGCAAGCTTGGGGCTCAGTACTGCATTTTGCTGTCTGCTTGCAGTATCATTAAAACCTGTGATTCAAAGCCTCTGGCAGTCTGGTTGAAAATGAAATTGTCATCTAGGATGCCTTCTTGTGAATGTCTGAAGTCCTGGCTAGTAGCCCTTCACTATCAGCTGGCTTGGGCTCAGTCCCATGGGAAGATTTTGCTTCAGAAAAAGAAGCAAAGCTGCCAAGATTTTTTATTCTTGTGTAAAAGTGATGAAAATAAGTATAGGGAAATATATTTATAAAATACAATTCAAAAAAAAATCCAGAATTGCTAAAATTCCCTTTAATTAAGATTTCTATCTCAGCCACAAAAATGTGTTTTTAATTCCTTGGAAGCAAGGTTATAATCCAGAGGGTGCCAATGGCCCATTAAAATTACAAAGTGTGTTTTCTTAATTTGTTTGTTCAGTGCAAATATATGTAAATATATAAAATGAGGCAGTAATGCTATTCCTCCATTGTTAGCCCTTGTAAAATTAATTTGGCCTGAAAAATAAAGTCTGAAACACTTTTACATGTCATAAATGTCAGCTTTGCAATCAGTGGAAGTTGCAGAAATTCAGATACTGGGAAGGACAGTCATGATTTGCTGTCACACAGGCATGAAGGTCGGTATGTCGTCCTAGGCACTGTTCATGCTACAGAACTGAGACTGACTCATTAGTGTAACTTTGTACTTAGAAAAGTACTGAGTTTAGTGGAGTTGAGTATATATCTTGGGTAAATGCAGTTTATGTAGTGTTTCTGTTTTTTCTTATGCAAAATATGTTCAGGGAATAGATGGAATAAGCTGTCCTGTTTAAGATGTGTAGTTACTAGTTGTAAAGTTCTACTAGAGTTAGTAATTCTGTGTTTAAGAAACATATTTTTCATGTTTTTCATGTGAAATGAATGAAATACTTTATTCATCCCTAATAGCAAGTGTTTGTGTGGCAGTTGCTTTCCACCTTTTTCCATCTTTTTCTATTTAAGATGCATCCCTAATTTAGTACTCTCAACCTTTGCTTCACAGGTTTAATGACACGTTTTAATGTGTCTCTCCCGACAGTAACTGAGTCACTTGGCACCTTGCTAAACTCTCTGGAAAGATATGTGTGCACTTTTAATTCCCTGTTAGCAAGTGAATTAGAGAGCTGCTTTCATGTGCTCTTTCCAAGTGCCCATTGGATTTTGGCCATGGTTTTCCCTTCTGTCTCTAAAGAGGAATGAGCAGCTCAAAATACTAAACGTTCCTGTGTTGTTCTGAATAACTTGAATACTTTGAGGAACAGAAAAACTCACTAACAAAGGTTCTGAGAAGCATGGGGGAGATGCATCTGATGCACGATAAACCTTGGTGGGGCTCATCAGTGCTGACTCAGAGCAAATAAACCTTCTCCAGAACGCAGAGAGATCAGAATCAGGCATTAGAAATGCACGCAGAGTCCCGCAAAAACGAGTCGGGGCATGAATGAGCTTGTGAAACTTTGACTTGGCTAGTTTGGATCTGCCAAACGACCTTGCGCGGTCTGCGGAGCCGAGCTCGGGCAGGGAGGCTGCCGGGCCGCGCGCGGGGCTACGGTCTCGCACCCGAAACCGAGCTCTACCTGCTGCCGTTCTGGTCCTTGTATGCGTGGTGCATTTAAACTGAAGGCATAATTGAAAGTTGACTAGATGACCAACAAAGGCGTTTTAGTACAAGGAAAAAAAAAAAAAAACAACCCAAAACTCACCCAAAACTCACCCAAACCCCAAATCCTCCTGGGTATGTAATTAGTATTTTTCATTGTCAATTCACATTCTCATTTCTTGTACCTGAAGTAATCGAGAATGGTCTCAGACATACAACTTCAAAAGAATTGATTAGTTAATTTTCTCTTCTAGAAGAGCATCTAAAAGTGAAGTAGTTACTTTTGTCAACTTGCCATCTGCTAGATTTTTTTTTTTTTTTTTTGCCTTAGCGTCATGACTTTGGAGGCACCGGATACTGTTTTCAGATAGGAAGTTGTTCAGTCTCCTTTAACTAATATTTTCCGGTTACTACTAGTTGTTGGTTTTTTTTCTAGTGCATCCCTGAAAAGCAAATCCTTGGAGAAATATCAGTATCATTTAAATCTAGCTCTTTGGTAGCCCTTTCTCAGTCACCGTATTTCAGGGTAATAAATTGAGGTAGGTTAGAATTATTGTGTTGTATGAAAGCTCCTCATAAATAAACCGGGAAATTTATATTTATTGCTTTATGTGTATCTCTTTCAAATGTGTCCAAAGCAGTGGGCCATATTTGAATTTTAGCGTTAGGCATGTAGTCAAAGGTTCGTATTTGCAGGTAAGCCGGAAGCCTTTGCAGGTTGCTGTGAATTACAGCTGGAAACGAGAACTGCAACGAATCGCTGTATTCACAGGAGATGTTTTCCATTGGCCCCTCTTCATGTTTACTACTAGAATAATAAGAGTCAAAACACAACGAGTTATTGTTTCCGCGTGGCGCAGCAGGGTTAGCGGGTTTTGAATGCGTTTGGCAAATGGTTAGTCCTCTTGCTTCTCCGGATTGAATTGCAAAGCGTAAACCAGTGGTATGATTTCAGGCACGAAGCCCTGAAGTTTTGCTCCTAAGATGTCTTTAGGATTTACCCTTGTTGCAACTTCCTGCCTTTACCCGTTCTAAGGTTTCCTAATAGTTATACTTGTAAAACTGTAATTCTTCTGTCTTTATGTTTGTAGGATCAATGATAATATTTTGAGAAGATGCGTTTTTCTCCTTAGAAACATTCTCTTTTTGAACAATGATTTCAAAAGTTCCTATTTTTCTCTTGTTAGAGTAACTGCAAAGAGCTGGCTGAGAATATCCTGAATGTTTTACTGTACTTCCTTTGTGACTTGTGCTTTCTGGTTTTAATTAAGAATTCTTTTCATTGATTTTTTTTGTTGTTGTTGTTGTTTATACTTCATTTTAACTGTACTCTTTTTTTTGGTTCAAGTTAGTATTTTTACACCCCAGGGCATACTGACCTTTAATATTTCTTAATGTATGAGTCTCATATGAATGAAACAACATGAGAAAAAACATTTCAACTCACTTTTTAATATAAATATTACTGTTAATGGGTATTGCTCATCTTGTCGGTGTGTATTGTCTGTTTTGTTTTTGAGGATGACTTCCTATGCTTTGCTGGTGAAGGAAAAGAAATAATGCTTTAAATTGAGTAAGAAAAGAGCTTAAATCAAAGGTCAGATACATTAGACTTCTGACTGAGATGGAAACATTTTCTATGTCCAGTAATTAATATCTCCTATATTTCAGTCATAAAATTTGAAAAGTTAATTTATTTCTTCCTTTTAAAATTTCTTTGTTTTAAAATCATTGATCATTAACTGTGACAAGGTCATGTAAACCAGATGTAGCTTTTCTTTAAAAGAAATTCGACAAGGCTGTAGTATTTCTCAAATAAATTAACATTGCCGTAGTGTAACCAGCAAGGGATGGGTGCTTCTTTTGATCATTTTTACACCTAGTTTGAAAGCTCAGGTATCGTGAAAAATTGAATTTTAAACCTCTTATTTTAGTTTGATTTGGAAAATGTGAACTCTGCGTTCATCTTTAAAAACGATGCAAGTCCTTACTGCTTAAAAATTGAAAATTAAAAACCGAAAACAACTTGAAACCAAACCCCAAGCATACCCTTTGGACTCTCAGTCTGAAAATGCAGCAGTTGTCAAGTGTTAAGCTTTGTACTTTTTTTTCCCCTGTGGATTTAATGCTTAGAGGTAAAAACAGTTTTTCTGAGATTCCCTTTTTAAGCAAAATGGAAACTAATTTATAATGTGAGTTATTTACGCGGGAGTTTCCTTCAAAGACTTGCTTTCAAAGTGAGTCACAGGTTACAGTTAATGGCACAGTTTTAAATACTGTGAATTAGGACTGGTTCTTTGCCTGTTTCCTTTCTTTCTTCCACTGTCTCATCCTGCTATGGAGAAAAAAACCCCAGGTTGTCTGTGTAGCATGGATGCAGGAGCACAAAGTGAAGATGGCCAAATATTTTCGTTGTTCCAGGGGGTTTAAGTAGCATTTCAGGAAACTGAAACTTATGATCAGAAACAGAATCTTTTCACAGTTTAGCAGAAGTGCCACATTTCTTTTTTGAATTAGAGATACCAGACCTCAGTAAGGTTTTTTGCTAATTCTGAATCCCTTCTCTGTAGAAAATGTAAGAAATATTTTCCTGTGACTAATGTGGGTTTTTTATTAATCTGCATTTGTCCTTATTCCTATTTAAAAAATAAGTCAATAAATTTGTCACTTATTTTTAATCATGTCTTCATTTATTTTCCTGTAAATGGAAAAACGTCCTTTAAAAAAAAAAGTTAGCAAGCTAGCATCTCTAGATTATACCCCTGACAAGTTTAAACATGTCATGTTTGTGAGGAGTATATTAAAGGGGTTGAGGGAAGAGGACCATTGACTGGGCACCCATCACGCATGGCTGTGAAGAAGAGCAGTACAGGACACTGCTGCTCCAGGCGGTCTTTCCAAATCAGTATTGATCAAAACCAGCTTGACCCAAATCAGCCACCACCAAAAAGCTGGTTTAGTAATAGTTTGCTACAAAAACCTTTGAACCATCATACTTCTTTCAACGCAGTGCTGGCTCCAAGCCTGCACAGGGTTGCAGCAGGCTGTTGCAGAGCTCGCTCTCCGAGTCGCGGCTGTATGGCTTTGCACGTGCTTACCCGGCTTTCTGACCAGATGTAGCTGTTTTTCACTTCAGCTTATGTTAGGTAGTAATAATAAAAATTAATGCTTGCAGAGAAAAAAAATATTTGGATATCGGCTTCCCAAAGTAATTTTATAAAAATTACGCTGTAAAAAAAGAATTCAGAACATGAAACTGAATTTCTATGCAAATGCGCACTGATGCCCATTTTGTTTTTGCTGTGAATAAAAATGGTAAAATAATTCCTCCTTATTTTGTGTTGGTATTTCAACAGGCATGCACGTCAGCGTTTGAAACCCATGTTTTGGTTTCGGGCGGGAGCTTGCAGTTTTGGGGGAACTTGGTTTGCGTTGTGCAAGGAAATAAAAAATGAACTGTACGGGAGTATGTCAGACTTCCTGCGCTTCACATTCCTCCTAGTCCCTTGAGTATAAAAGTATTTCTGGGGCTGACTCTGGCTGAGGCTGCCTTTGAAGACCAGTGCTGTTACTTTTAGCTTATTACTCCGTGTCGCTCAGCAGTGTTGCCTGTGCTTTTGACGAAGGTGCGTGTGTGTAGCTGGGCCACGAAATCAAACCGATACCTGCCTGACATCTGCCGAGACAAAAAATTGTGTGGAAGGTCTTCAAAGCACTTCTTCTTAATTTGTTTTTTCACTGATACTTAGCAATGTATCTAAATATGCTTTGGGTTTTTTTCAGAAAAGAAATGGTCTATGAAGGAATTGAATTTAATAGCAGTATGGGGCAGGGAACAAAGGATTTTAACATCTATTTGCAATTTTTTATGAGATCATGGTGGCAAGGTTGAATCATATATGAAATCTCTCCTATATTCAAATTTCAATAGATGGATGCTATATAAATAATTTGCCGGTCTAGGACTATAGGGGAGAAGAGAAAGAAGTGACAGTTAATTTATTCAACAAGAATTCAGCTCTATTTTTAGCTATGAGACTTACAGGATGGTATTTCTGTAAAGACAGAGAGGTGGCATCCGCTGTTGCTCAGTTTCCTAAAATGACAAGTACTTTCAATCTACAGACTATATTGATAGATGTAGCTGAATCAAGGGATAAAACCTTGTATGTTTTATATGTCAAGTGACAGCATCTCTTCTGTAGACTACAGTTAATCAACAGCTCCATGAGAAGATAATCTTCACAAAGGCAAAGTTCCAAGAATTCAAAAGGACATTAGCAGTACTATACCTCCTTCTAGTACTATTGCTTATTTATAACGCTTTGTTAATAGAACTACTTCCACCATATCCAGTCATTTCAAGTGATAAAGGTGAAGTGTTCCCAAGGGTGTCAGAAGAGAATGCACAGATCTAGATAAATTGTAAAAAAACCCAAACCAAAACAAAAATGTGTTCCAAGACCCAGTGATACTTGCTCGGATGAACAAAATGTGGACTTACAGGAGGATGGTTTCCTCCAGTATTCTTAAGAAGCAACTTAAGAACTCTTAAGAGCTGCATGGCACAGTCTTTGAAACCATGGTGTACAAGGTCTGGTCTTGGTCATATAGGGCTGGACTGGGGTGATGGCTAAAGACGTAAGCCTTAGAAAATTAACTGGCTATAAATTATAACTTGATGAGGCATCCAACAATTATGCACTTGCAAAGGAAATTTTGTCTTCAAACCCATGGTTTTATCTGCTTGACGGTTATATAAATTAATGCACCAACTACTTGTGAGACAAAGTAGGGGTTAGTGGGAGACGTAGGAGGTACAAAGTGAGAAAGTGTGAGGAGGAAAAAATAAGCTTATTAGCTTTTTAATGGTAACAATACTGCATCAGTAATTACAGTAATGATTAAAGGTGCCCTAACATTGTTCCACTGCCAGATCAGTCTGGGTCCTTCCAGAAATGGAAGTCACTAACTGAAATTTCTTTAATAAAGCATGGAAATAATACTTATTGATAGAGATGCTTGTCTTATTTTCAACACGTAATTTTATTTAATATAGCATATGACCTCATTTTGAATTGGGATTGCTCCTGTATCCCAGCATCAGTCACGCAGAGAAGGCCTGTTAAATTCAGTTGGCATCTTTTTAAATATAAAGCAAATCTTATGTGCTACTCAGCAGGAGCAGATATTTAATTTTTCTTTTTGGGAGAGTAGTTTCTTATTTAAACAATGCCGGAGCCCAGTCTGCTTTTATTTTCCATTAAATTCTCTTAAATATATTCTGCTTAGGTTTAAATCATGAGTAAAGGGAGTTCTTTCCTGACTTCATATGGCATTGCCTCCAGAGCAGTAGCAATTGAAAGGTGGCTGAATTTTCACTTATAAATTGTTATTATGGTGACACAAGTTCCTATTTGCCTTCTCTAAAACCTTAACTATGTACCTGAGATTATTTTACTGATGCTTAACATTTCAGTAAAAGGTTTCTTTTTCAGATGGAGTTTAAATTATATATATTTAAAGTACTTTTTCAGAAGGTTATTTTTATCATTGAAGTTTTTTATTTTGAGGGGAGTCAATGGAAAAATGTTCACTAAAACACTTTGTAGTGTTCACTTTGTAGACATTTGGACTATTATTTTTCTGCCTTTCAAACCTTATTTGAAGAATCTAGAATCAACCTTAATGTGTAAAACAAGCATAAATACAGTCAATCGAACGTAGATTTGTAAGACCAAACACAACTGGCTTTAAACTTTTCCTGATGATAAACGCATTACCAAGTCTTTATATATGTCGTTTATGCACTGTGTTAAGCTTAAAACACGTCTGAAGTATTCACATTACATTTTTTTATTTTTTTTCCTCAAGGTATGGGTATTTTCTTGATTGCTCTGGGAGAGCCTTCTCTGAGGCTGAGTTATAAACCTGTGCCATAGTCCAAGAAAGGACTGGTCTACAGCGTGGTCTGGCAAGCCTTACTTCTCCCTAGAAAATGCTTGGCTGCAGTGCTTAACAAATTTGCTAGAACCCTCATCACAATAACCATTTCATATAGCCGCAGAGCTAGAGCTAGCGAGGGCTTCATTGCAAGAAGGGTAATGCAACGACTGTGCTTGATGTAATGAGTAAAAGTGGAGTAAGGGTATAAATGCTGAGCAACAGGAACAGAGTTCAGCTGAGCCGGTAAGGCTGTAGTGAAACTGAAGGTACAGTAGCTTTAGTTACTGTAAGAAATTGAATCTGCGGCCAGGAACACTACAAGCCAAAAGATGAGCTCATCCAGAGTATCAGGCTTCAGTATTATTTGAAAGCAATAAGTATCAACAGTGAGTAGTTAACAGCTTTGAAAGAGCTTTTGACATGAGAGTATGAAGGCTAGGCTTGGCATAAATCCACTTCAGGACACAAACTTACAGTCAGCCTAGAGGTGCAGTAAATATAAACTTTCCAACGTAAGAAGTTAAAATAACTTTACGCTTGCGTCACCTCCAGAAGCTAAACTTGCAAATTTTTCCATGGTGAACTTTGAGAAAGGAGGAGGATGTAACAGAAGAGGCAGTAGAGCTGGTACTAAAAACAACCTAATGGGATATCAGAAAGGTGTTGGCCACACATCAAAAACCTAACGGATTTCAGAGAGGCAGAGAAGGCCATAGAGTGTTTTGACTTGGCTGTTTATGTAAAGCAATTGCCAACAATAGTTAGTGGAGAATGCAATCTTAGCAAGTGCTACTCAGATTTTCTTCTTCAAACCACATTTTCCTAGTTAAGTCTTAAGAAATACATTGTGCTTTCATGTTAGAAATCAAAACATAGATAAAAGTAATGAAGTCATTCTACACTTTGTAAAGCAGGCTTCGTTAAGTTTCACGTACTAAATTCGGGCAATCAGCAGAAGAATGTTTATAAGCCATTTCTGTGGATGAATGGGGCAGGTTTTTAGGAATCTCTTGCAAAGAAAAGCATTTCATGACCTCCTTTGTCTTTATTAAAGCATAATGAAGTCCCAAAAGGGTGTATTAAGCTTTTCCATAGTCAGGGCTACATTTCAATAGAGATTTGTCTTATAATTTCTTCAGATTCTTCCAGACAAGTTGTTTATAGCTTACCTGTGGCAAGTCTAGTGAGCAGGTACGTAAAAACAAAAAGTAAGATGGGACTTGGTGACCAATTTGCATCCCAGAGCTGGTGTCATACCCTCTACCCTTAGGATCTATTGCCACTTGGGAAACTTGCTGAGAAAGTTCTGCCTCTGTTTATTCTCTTATAAATAAAACCTCTTTTAGCCCATGAAGCAGCTATTTGAATTATCTGGCTTTCCACAGCAGCTGGTTTGATTTTGAGTCAACTCATGATCAGCAGAAGGCTTCACTGCGGGTGTTGTAAGCAGGGAACGGTGTAGCGTGGATACCATTCAGATCCTGTTCAAGGAGCCTTAAATTTTCTAACCCAATTGAAGCAAGAACATGAACATATATAATATTTTAATTCGGGGCAGATTGATGCACTATGTAAGCTAAGCAATTATACTTACCTGTGCTGTCTCTTCGGTCAGAAAAATGTCCTGATGCTGAAAAAAGATCAAGTCTTTGCATAGTTTATGTCCCCAAATGCTGACATCCTAGTAAACATCTCTTCCCCGTTACTATTTGAATTTATATGGTTCTATTCTCAAACTCATATTTCAGATTCTGTGTGTAAGGTGTCTCTTACATTGGTGGCTTATTAAACTTGAAGTTCAGAAAAGTCCCAAGATTTCTTTTACCAGTATTTTGTAATAATTTCATTAATTTATCCTGCAATGGCCTCAGGTGTGTTCTCTCACTTTCTTTAAAGAGTTTTCCAGCACTGTAGAGCCAATTTTTCTGACACACAGCAGCTATACAACATTATTGTTAAGCAGTAGTAGCATCAATTGGATTCATAAAAATAAGTAAGTTTTACCTTGCTGAGCGATGCTTTTATGAGTATGATTCTGATTAAATTAAGTCACAAGGGGTCTGTAGGTGAGGTTAATAAGATTCAACTACGGCGCGTGTATTTCTGAAAGCCTGAGGAATTACGTCATGCTTGCCAAGCTAGTGCTTGCACTGCTAACTCGGTCGGTCTGTAGGACTTGCGGATCAGACTTGAAGTAAGGGCATGTGTTTACCTTCATTCTACTAGAGAAACTCAGAAACTACTATAAATGAGGAAAAAAAGGTGGGGGCTGGAGGGCCAGAGAGAGAGCTTCACCTGGGAAGGTGGTTCATTGCCTGATCCTTACCTAAGGCAAACAGTGTGGAGGCTTCTTGCTGGTTTTAATACACGTTTCACAGCTGGGGAAAGGGAGTGCTCTCTGCCGGTGGATTTTGCAAGCGGTGTGGTAATTAGATGCAATATGGCAATAACGGGAGGTCTCTTCTGGTCGGATGTGTTTGAAGGTATTTCCCAGATAGGGTTTCACTTGGGGCACTGGGCTCCAGCAAGCATTAAATGAACGTGAATTTTAAAATATAGCAGTAGAGAGATTTTCAGAAATGCTATATATCACCATTAGAAATGTGTGCTGCATGATCTATTTTTTCACACACCACAAATATCATTACTTTGCAAGCTAGGTTTTGTTTTCTACCGTGATTCAAGACGACAGATCTGTAGATCAGCTCTTGCTTTCATTTGCTTATTAGTTTTATTACTTCACATAGTTTTCATTATGCATATTGAAGTTAGTTGCATAAATTAAGATGGTATGGACTATATACGTAACTAATTTTTGTGTTCTCTGATTCTTTTTGCAGTTGATGAAGGTTGTATCAAGGAACTGGGCAGAGTGAGAGTACTTCACAAGAGAACCGTCATGCCTTACAGTGTGTATAAGAAAAGAAGGAAGGGGCCGAGCGATGAAGCCAGTGTTCAGCAATACGCAAGTTTGGTTGGACAGACCTGTTCAGAAAGAATGTTGTTGTTCAGAAGCTGAAAAATCATTAAATGGCATTTAGATGGCGCTACATTTTATTGCACTGCCACCGGATGATGTGTAATGTAGTTGTGCGTTGGTATGCCTACTCAAATAGCAGTATGAAATGCAGGTATATATCTAGGCTTGTGTGAATACATGGTACTGTGTTTAAAGGCCAACTCCAATAAAACTTACAATACAGCAAGGCTTTAGCAACGTAATTTTAGAAAAAAACATGCTTGCAATATATTTTAATTGAGTAGTTCTAGCCGTGCATTTTGAATAATTTTAAGCAAAATGAAAAACAGGCGTCTTTTTTTGAGGAGACAAAGGTTTACTAAGTCTAGATTAACAACAATTAAATTACAAGTGTTTTCAAACTAGCACCTTGGATATCTGTTGTTTAAAATTGCCAAGAAATTTTATGCTTGCATTTGTACGCTCCTAAACTCTTGCAAGAGAATTGAAATGCGCTGTTACTTTCTAACGTGAAATCTGGCATGGGTTAATTGTATTTCAATAGTGTATTTAAAAACAGGAAGAAATTCTTTTCAGTGCACATTCTTCATTTGTTTAAAGTGGTAGGTTAGTGTCTGAAGTCCTAGTGAACGTAGGAGTTCTAGTAGCTTCTCAGTGGCAGGGGATGCAGTGCTTTGGAAAACTTTCCCCTTTAGAGGTGAAACGGAATTGTTGCACTATAAATATACCAAAGATATGCAGCCAAGTGGCACAGTGGTTTTTTGGTATAAGCCTTATCCTTTGTCTAAAAAGAGTGGATATTTTGATGCACATCACTAATGTGAAATAGAGCTTGGGAGGTTTATCCTATAGCTCTTCAGTGCACATTTTGGAACTATGCTAAAAAAGACATGAGGTACCACTGCTGGGTTTTGTTGCAGTTTTTTTCTGCAGAATTGTATCGGAAGATTTAAATATCGTATTCCCACGTTTTTACTGACTGTTTTGTTCATGGTGCAGCAGCTCACAGGTTAACATCTGTAATAACATTTACTAAATACTTCTGTTGGAAACACAAGAAGTTGTGATGCTTTATCAAAGCACTTTATTATCTGATATATGAATGTTGTCACTGGTAGTCTGTGTCCCTATCAAGTCATACAAGCTACAGGAATTTTGGGAAATAACACTGTTGTATAATTCAGTAATGTATTACAACGTCATAAAAGTACCAATGCATTTGTGTTTCTTATCTCCTTGGATAATAGGAGCTAGTATTTACCTTGAATCAACTTGAAGTTTCCTGTTAGAACATACATGTAGGTGTTTTTCCCCGGAAAGAAACCAAATTCAGTTTTACCCTCTGAGGGTTAAATCTCCTATCATTCATGGGCTTGATTTAATTTTAAACACTTGTCCAATATTATTAATCATTGATTTTTATGGGGAACAGACGTAGTAATTTTGGGATTCAAGTGCATTGCAGATTTAACATTTTTTACCGTATTTGTTTGATCATTTAATGGTATTGTTATTGAGTACAGCTTCAACAGTAATTTAAAAAAGTAATTTTATGCTTTGTTAATTGGGATGTATCATATTGATCTACTCCCAGTCTGCAAAAAAATCGATTATTTCTGTCAGCATTATATCTGGTGTGTGTTTATCTGTTGCTTTGTACCGGGAAGTTTTTGTATACTGTTATACTGTACAATCTACTCGATCCAGGTCTTATCGAAACCTATTGCCCTGGGAGAACCACTAAATACTATTAGTTATGAACATTATTATAAAGAGTTCCTTTCTGTGGAGAAAATAGTCTTGCCACTCAGTGAAATGTCAAATAGCATAACATTTTCTGCCTTCGCAGTGTGTTGAAAAGCGGTGATGCCCATATGGCTTAAAACCAAAATAAATGAGAAAACCTTTTTGTATGATATAAAATCAGTTAACAGGCACAGAGGAATTCCAGTATTACTTTCAAAATCTTAAAGATTATCAAAACTATTTAATGATGGCCTCGCTGTGCTCCTGGAGAAGTTAAAGTTTCTGTTAAATTGCAGGGGAGCAAACTTACCATCAGCGCTCAGAGTTCTTGAAGAGCTCCGTCTTTTTGTGCCCTCTGTTTGTTATTGACATGCCTTCTAGATATGTATTAGACTTTTATCTGATGCTCTGTTTCCCTTGGGGAGCTTTTAAGGACTGCAGTTAAAGAAAAGTGAGATAAGTATAAAATTGAAAATGGAGTACAGCTTGAAGTTGTTGTTAGTGTGACCACTAAACGTGAATGAGCCTTTCCTGTGAATTCTGAAATGGTGCTTTCACTTTCTGACCTCCACTGGAACCGCAGCACCATGGCACGCTGGGCTTCTGACTCTTACTGAACTCAAATAAATAAATAAATAGAGAGTCAAAATTGAGATTAACTCAAAAATTTAGTTCATCTGATGTAGTATGCTGAGATCTGACTCACTTCTTTTAGTGTTATTTTAGAAGGAAATTGGTGCAGTATTTTTCAGGACTGATAACTCTATCCCTTTTTTAGAAGTGGAACAGAGTCTGGGGATGAAGTTCTGTAAGTTTTGCCGTTGACTTTAGTGGAGCTGAAAACTCACCACTATTTTAATTTTATTTAATAAGATGTTGTCGTTGAGAATTATTGCATTTAGAGAGATTTAATTTAGTAAAAAATATTTTATAAGAGCTTTTGTGTAGTTAATTTGTGAAAGTTAATCCTGAAAGTAAGGTTGCCTTGTTCTGTCGTCTGTTGATAAGTGAGCATAAGATGGTGGTAAGATAATGCAGAGCTGTGACCAGTGCTAAAAAATACTATGCCTTGTTTTAATTGGAAATAAATGGGGAGCTTACTTGTTTCCTGTGTCAACACATTTCAGCAAATGCAAAAGAACCCGCATGTTGAGTTTGTAATTGCTTTTCAGCAGGCCTGTTTGACTTGTAAGTACAGAAAATAAAGTTATTTCTAGTCCCTGTAAATTATTATAAATAATTAATAGCTCCGAGTGTGACTTCTGTCGTAGTTTGTAGGAATTCATTATCGTGGAGGTTGTCTGAGTGTTCAGTGAACAGCAAAATCGGGGAAGTCAAAGAGTAGCAGTGATTAGAAGGGATACCTATCAGGTCAAAACATCTGCCCATGTTTTACAACTAAATTTTAGTTAGTTCTAGCTAGACAGATTAATGAAGAGTTTATGCTTTGAAACAGAATTTATAATTCTTTTGTGAATAGAATGAGGTAAAGGGGTAGGCTTTTCACAAATGGAGGCTAGATAGGACTAGCTATTTATTTTAATTTAGGCTATGCCATTTCCCGTTGGTTGAAAAGTAAAAACTTCCTCTGAAGTAAGCAGCCAAAGAAGCAACACAGAAATCTCGATTACATGCACTAAGATAACCAAACACTGATTTGTTTCCTTGCTGAATGGGGCAGAATCCCAGCTAATTCTGGTTTCCTGAATGAGACTTTTGTTGAAGCCCAGTGCCACCGTGGCTCGAAGTTTTAGTGTGCCAAGGCTTGCGGTGGTCCAGTGCACAGGGCTCTGTCCTTCAAATCATACTTCCTGGGAACATTTATTTTTTCTGTTTCATTGCCCCTTTGGAGTCTACATCCGTCACTCTTCTTAAAGTTCTGTTAGTGCCTTTGCCAGGTGATCCTTCTGAGCCTACCAGCCTGATCAGCCATGTATTTCTGAATTCCCTCCCATTCTGTTCATCCCAGATAATCCTTCAGACATGTATTACGTGCTCTCCTTATCAGCCTTTCAGTCTCCCGCATCTCCCCCAAGCTTTAACGGTTCTTCTTGCTTGTCCTGTCCCACTCCTGCTACAGAAGGCATCTGTATTTGGAAAGGGGTGAACAATATTTAGGGCAGAAATCACCACCACATTTCAGGGAAAACATCAGCATTTCCAGAAGCATAATAGCCATATATTGTACCCAATATATTTACAAAACTGCACTTTCAGAGCCTCTTGGATGTGATCTCACATACTGAGCATAAAAAAAAGCCAGATTACATTTCCACTTGCCAAATGATTTGTTTTCTTAAGTTAGTCAAAGGGATGGAGAGTTTCCAAGCCCTGACTCTGTGGCTGTCCTTCGGAGGCCAGGGTGGAGAGCTGCGCGCCTCGGTCAGGCTTGGGCATCAGCTGAGGAAGGTGCTACGGAGAAAACACTGGGGACGGGTTGGCCATGACCCTGCGTGCCAGGGAGAGGAACTGAAGGTGGCTGCTGGTCAGAGGAGCGTTAACAGGTAAGTAGCCGTTTGATTTGCCTTTAGTTATGAGACAGATACTAGTCTCACTGGGGAAATAAAAACGTACTGTGGAAAACAACTTGTATAAATAACACCATTCATACACGGTGTTAACCATACACATTAACCGCAGCTGCTAACACAATGAGTATACCAGCCAGGTTGATTATGAGAAGCTCATTTTATTTGGGTGTTTTTGAAAAGCAGGGTGACGAAGTTGCCAAGTGTACAAACACTTCCTGAACAGAACGTTTTGTGAATAGAACCGCTTAAGCACAAAGACAATGGAGGGTGTTAAAATATGTTGTATAAGCCAAAACACATTTACAGGAACAGATGTACAATAGTAACTCCTACTAAACATAGTATCCAGGTGCTAGTTGTGGTCAGTGGATTCCTGAATAAAATAGTATTCTATAAATTAATCTACTTAGCACATTTAAAGCTCATCTTGTGAGAGCTTTGTTTTCGAACAGTATTAAAATAAATAGGAATTTATTTTATTAAATAAATTAAATAAAATAAATAAATTAAAATTAACATACAAACCCAAGTATAGCATATGTTAATGCTGTCTATATTAATACAAAACAATCTTAACTTTGAAAACAATGGTTCTTACTGATCTTAGACAAATCAAGTTAACAGCTCAGAAGCTTTCTGGCTGTATCTCCTCATGGTTATGTTTTACTGTTTTAATGTTTATTCATTTCCTTATTATAACTATTCCCATCAGTTTTTTGTGCTTCTCATCATTTATTTCCACTTTGGTTTTGACACATAATACATGTGTCTGCCAAAGTCCTGCTGAGAGATTGCTATCAGGACAAAAGAAAGCGTTAGAAAGTCTATTAGAGAGCAGAGTCCACAGGGACAGTCAGTCTGCAACCTTTGTGCTGCAGAAAAAGCAGGATTTATTTACAATTTAGGCTGCTGCAGGCTTTAAAATAAATGTGTCGGATTTCATCCATTTCCCTTTGTCTGTCACATCTGATTGTCATTGTCCAGGAAGAATCAATGGAGCATTGTAGAATATTAAAAAAGATACGTTACAGTCAGCCTACTGCATTTATGGCAAAAAGCTCAAGTTAAGGGATGAAATTGCATGGATTCTTTTGAAATTCTCACTCAATGTCTACATAGGAGCAGAAAAGTGTAGGCTGGAGGGGGCTTTCAAAAACCGTTTGTTGCTTCTTCCCCGTCTTCTCTTCTTCAGGCTGAAGCAGGGCAAGAACACATCCACCGTCCCTCACGAGGGTGAACCTCACTGTTTCCAAGATCTGTAAGGAAGGCAGTTAATAAGCTCCTTAGAGTCGTTCTCTGCAGGAAATACTACCCTTGTTCTTGGAAGCTTTTAATAGCTGGTATCTCATTTTCGTACGTTCGTTTGCGAGTGAACCTCTGGTTTGTTTTGTCCTACCTGAGTATGAAGAGCGATCACTGATGTTCCTCTTTGCAACAGCTCTAGACATTTTTGAAGACAAGTTAACCTGCTGGGTTTTTCCCTAAGCTAACCAATCCCAATTATCTTTCCAAATAGTCATGGTTTTAAGATACTTTATTGAGCTTTCTTAAGTATTCCCCCATTGGTCCACTTTTTTAGTACTGGTACCCCAGTGCCAACTGCTCCAGTAGTCAGTCACAATTATTTCAGTGTTTTACATCAGCAAATAAATATCCTGATTTTTCTGTTTAACACAGAAACAGAACATATTTTCTGTTATCTACCACACTTCAGCAAAATACAGTGAAGAACCAACCAACACACAGCAAAGTTAGTTTTTCTCTCCTTAAATGCTCTAAACCTGCAACCACCAGATGGCATGTTCCAGCTTGTGAACTTCCATCATAGCACTGATGTTACTTCTTGCCTGAGTATCCAAATTCTCTGGGTCTCTTGTTAACATCTAACTCCCGAGTTTAATTTCTCACTCTGCTCTTAACTGTGGTATAGCAGAAAAAAAAATTATTGTCATGTGGTGTTGATGAAGTTCTGTGCTTCATTGGTTGAATGAAGCACAAATTTGTTAAAAATCAGGACTAAGAGGTATTTCAAGACAAATATTCTAGATTTTGAAACATTAGATTTATTAGGTCAGTTATGCTACTAATATATGACTGAAATTAAGATCTGTAGAACACTTAAGGAGGTGCCAGCTGGCAGAGTTCTCCATCTCAAGATGCTTTTGATACTATTCTTGATTAAGTAATTCTTGTTATTCCTGTCCTTGTTGCAGTCTCATTGATCAAGTCCTATCAAACTGTGTGCAGTAGGAGCATTAATAATGTCTAATATACTGTTTATTGCGTGCATTTTGACAGCTGGTCTATATTTCTCAATGGGATTGGAACAACTAAACCAGTGCATCTCAGGAAAAATGCTGTCTCCAAAAAAAGAACAAAGTTTGCTCGCATCTGCTGGTACAAGAGAGGTGTGCAGTGCGCTCACCGACAGTTAGCTTCGCACTCTCGGTTACTAATAGCTTTTCCATTCCCTTGCTAAGGCCCTCTCTTTTCAGAAGGCAACTGATTAAGTCAAGCAGAAAATTTTATTGAAAAAAAAAAATCACTGTTCAGTTCACACCTGCCCCAAAATAATAATTAAAAAAACCCCTTCGTTATTAATAGACGTTGTTGGCAAGGTTTCTAGTGCATTGATTGTGAAAGCTAAAAGAAAAAAGTGCATTATTTTTCTGCTTTCTCCTTATGCCTCTCTTGTTTTTAACCTAAGTTATTTTGGTATCAGGATTTCTTTCTCACCTATGCAGGGAATAAAATGTTGTGAAAATATGGTTTCTAACAGTAAACTTAGAGGTCAGGAGACTGCAATGCTTTTCTTGATTGCCAAGGTCATTGCAACCAGTTCGTTTTGTGAATATATTAGTCTCTGTTGCTCAAGATGAAAGTGGTCAAAGACAGATCGGTTGAAAAAGTGAGGTTCCCACTCTTAACTTATTAATTTTCATGCAACTACATTATTGCAGCACCCAGAAGCCTGGAAGAGGCTTTGCTGCAACAGCTGCTGCGTGTGTCCTCAAGTTGAGTTTGTCCTCATCCCTGAGATTTTTGCAGTCCATAAAATCCTAGGTATCTTGTAAATACTCCTTTCTAAGCTGGCTTCAGTAAAGGGTGTGAATAACTGCTTTCCAGGAACAGGTAGAAGGCTTGGAGGAACTGGGGTTCAGAGGAATGTCCTGCTCCAGTTATTGTGCCTCTTCTCAAGGGACGGTGGTGCCTTAAGGCTCACCCTCACCCTTGAGAGAGAGAGGGGACTTCTCCCTTGCTCACCTTTCGATCAGCACATTTGATTTCCTGGTTATCATACAATATTATTATTGTATAATATTCGATAATATCATTGTTGCTTACGAATACTTTCACGGAGAGGCATTGTCATTCTTACATGAGATGGGGACGTTCCATGGCGCTAGGAGACAGCAGTATTTCTGCCGCCTCCTCCTTTCAGTTGGAGGCTGTCAGCACATTTCAGACAGGAATAAATTAGCACATTCTTACCAAGTTGTAATTAGCGGATACGTGAGACGCTGCCTTCTCAGTGAAAATAAACGTGGCAGCAGTCTGACAAAAATCTTCAGCAGTTCAGGTATTCAGTTGGGACGAAAGGGGATTTGCGGGGATAAAAGGTAGTGACCCCAGGTGGGACCTGGCAGCAATAATGCTGCACCTTGACTGACGTGCTGTGTGGTCCTCAGTTCTACACTGACCAGCTCAGCCTCTGACATCATGCAGAACCTCCCGTCTCATA
>NW_010548204.1:32769-70300 GCF_000687285.1 Phaethon lepturus
CACTCCAAACCAGTACCTGCTTCAGGTGGTGATCCTCTAAGACCTCCTGTATTCATGGGGCTTTTTAATAGGATAGAGGTAATCTAGGAATCCCAGTGCGGTGTAATGAAATTGGAGTTTATGTATCTTCCTTCGGTCTGCTTTTAATGTAGTAAATATATTATTTTCTTTTATTGCCTTGTATTGTAAAATAAGCATAATAATTATTATTTTCATAATGGGGAAAAAAAGCAGAACAAAGAAGTAGAAAAATTAAACTTGCTGAAATTAAAAATGGACGTTCCTGAAAAGGCAGGACTCTCTTTGCAGAAACCCATCTCAATCCAAAGGAGTGAAGTTGTCAAAATATATCTCCCAGTTACAAAGAGGGATACACTTTCTGCGCCTGAAGGTTTTGATGCTTTTTAACAACTGATTTTCCATTCACACCTCCTTTGGGTTTTTTTTTGTTGTCCTCAGTTTTTCTTTGGCACATATGAGCATCTTTCAGTTCTTCAGACTCATTAGAAATGGTGACATTTATCTGTAGCTAGGAATTCCGAAGCGCATTTAGTCAAGTGATGTGTGTTCTTCAGTATTACCTTGCAGAGTGACCTCCTAGGACAGAATGAACGCATTGACGTTTACAGTTGATAATCTATTGATTCATGGTAGCAAACACAGGCAATCAACGGGAGGGCTGTAATTGTTTCATTAAGTACTACGAACAGCACATTGTACATTGATCCGAAATACCTCGGAGCGACGGCTTCGCAATGTCATGACTCTCCCCGTGGGCACCTTATTTTTCAATTTGCTGGTGCTTGAAAGGGTTTTGATAGTCTGACAAAATCCTGCCGTTCTGAATCGCTCATACTGACCGTGACTGTGTGGCGGGTAAGCTGCTCTGAGACCTGGGCAGCTGAGTGCAGGACGGTTTCCTACCCTTGTATTGTCATTGAGGCCTTAGGGAGTGACTCCGCTTTTCTCAAAAGCAAGGTCAGGGGAACCAGATATATGGGTATCTGGCCTTCAGCGAGCCCCCGCTCCCGTCTGACCGGGCTCCATGGAGCGTAATCTGCACTTCTGCAGCGAGCAGAAGCGATGTAGTGTTTCTAAAAGCCAGCGGTCTGTCCTCGTTAGAAGCTCTGCAGTTGCTAGTGATGTGTCGTAGCAGTTGGATATTTAATAAAACGTTTGATTCTGACATAACAAGAGAGAGACTTCTCAGCTCCTGTTCCAGCCAACATCTGGGACCCTTTTCAAACCTCTCTATACCATTGTTCGTTAGTGTGTTTTACAGTAAGTAAAACCAGGATTGCAATCTCCTGAACCTTCTGGTGGTACGACGAATGCAACAAATAGCTGTCCCTGCATCTTGTGTTTCCTGGAGATGATAATCATTTGGATCAAGAAAGAACCATGTACTACAGCAAAGCTGCACACGCTTGTCTGTCTGAAAAGGTTGAAGTTAGGGTGTAACGTGAATTTGTAAGCTCGGTGGTTTGTCCTAGTTGTGCCAGAATAACCCCCCATCTCGTGACTGCATCCCTTTTCTGAAAGGTTTCACACATGGTCTTGTTCCTCTTCCCCGCTTCACACCTGCAACAGCAACTTTGGTGTGTCTGGCCCGTAAAGGTCTCATACTTGTCATGCTTCTCACCAATTTTACCTATAGAAAAGTGTATGGGAAGATGGTGTCTGGCTGTTAGATGCGGTGTCTGACATTCCTTGGTCTTCTTGCTGAGTGAACCCTCCTATTTTTCAAGGACTGTACAATAAGGCGGGCCACAAATGACCCACAGTGTTTCTTTTGTTTTTAACATGAAACAAGAAAAACGGAAGGCTTTTTATGTGCCAACGGCTTGCTTAGTGGCCGGCAGTTTTAAGTAAGAGTCTCCTTTCTTGGGCGATGAGGCTTTTCAAAGTAAGCGTGGTCGTATTTGAAATAGAAAAGCCTTCCTGAAACCCTTCAGTGAAACAACCGGAACAGTTACAGCTCTTCTCATGACGGTGGTACAAACCTTCACCAAACTTCTAATGATTCTGTTGTTTATAGCTTGGAATATTTTGCACACATGTTCCAACTTTGCATTCACAACATTTGTTAAACCAACAAGTCTGTAGCAGAGATGATAGCTACCATCAGGAAACTTGTTTGACAGTTTAAACAGACAGCATCTGTGTTTCCTACATTTCGTAGTACACAAAAAGAACGAGGACTGCCCGTAGCTCAATTAATTCAAGATGTTGTCTCATGATGGAACTCTGTTTTGGAGATGTTAAAAACATCTAATTGAAAAAAGGGATTTTGCTCTTGTATTTGGCTGAGTTTCATCAATATCACCTCCTCAGCGGAACATTACTGAGAGCAGTTGGCTTGAGTTTGGGGAATTAAGATAAATTGGTGTACATCAGGGCTGTCCTCCTGTGCTTCCAGCTATGTCTTTGTTGAAAGTGAATTTAGGATGTTCAAATTCGAAAGCAGCATAAGAGACTTGAATTGGGTACCACTTAAGCATCTTTAAAAATAACGCTGAAATTGTCACCATTGTCAAAAAAAAGGCAACCAAAAAAGAAAAGAAACCCCAAATACAGCAAAGACAAAACGCTGGGATGCTAGCGCTGTGAAATCAGGGTAGTGGCAGGAAATCAGAAGGGAGTTCTCTAGTCGCATGAAATGGAGGCATCCTGTATTTGCATCTTTTATTGTGTAATGACAGTCATTGCCTTAGTGATAAGTCAAAATTGTCATCCTCTGTGTCAGTGAAGTAAAAACCAGAACTAAACCAAATACAAAGCACCGCACATCCAAACACTATAGAGCGATAACACCAGCCGCTGGCGATTAGCACAGCTCCGCTGATAAGGGAGACTTCTTGGAGGGAACGGTCGCATTGCACGGCTTGGGCTCAGCAGACCGCATAAACAGATGCTTAAGGCTAAGCCCGTGAGGAATGTTTTGATGAGGTGGCCTCCACAAGAGCCAGGACACCACGGTGTGGTCCAGCTTTGCGATTTGCTATAGAGGACTTAAAACGTTACAACATTTTGATTCTAATTAATAGGACCATGTTTTGGCAGCCGCTTCAGGATTTTCCAGATTTATGTTGCTATAAAGAACTCAGATAAAATAAAAATTTGCTTTTCTATGACAAAATCCCTTCGACTTGTCTAAAAATTGGGTGGAGGGAAGAAGTGGGAACATTTTCCCAGAAGCTGTAATCACGGCTCAAATTGCGATAGCCACGTCGAATGGTATCTGAGCCCATGATTTCATCTGTTGGCTTCAGTGAGGCTCTTTTCAGGGTAAGATATTATTCAGCGTGTTATGTCTGAGCCTCTGACTCTTGCCTCCGGTAACACGAGGTACATCTGTCTACAGGAGCAGGTTTTTATACGGACCGTTGATCTGTGCCATGGCGTGTGCTGGTACGACGGCTGGCCTCTCCGGTGAAGTAGTTCACAAATATAGAAGTTTTGTGTCAGTGTCTTTATCGGATGTCTGCTCAGAGATCTTTCCCCACGCAGCTTTCTGGCCTTTTTAATAGAGGTCATGCAGCGAAAATCTTGCACGCTTATTTGAAAATTTATGGGCTGACCTGAGTATTATCTCTGGGGAGGACTCTTTGGGTCAGTCAAAGTGAATTAAAACCAAATGTGTCTGTTTTTCATGTTTACTCTTTCCATAAACATAGCGCATATGCAGTGTGCAGCTGCTATCCTGAAAGGGTTTTTTCCCCTGGTATTTGGGGGATCTGTACTTTAAGAGCATATTCTATTGACAGCGCTGTAGAAAGAACGACTGATGCTGGACCACTTCACAATTCATTTATCAAACTGTCGGGAAGAATTTCAAGTAAGGTAAGACAACAGTGAAGTTGGAGCTAAGACAGTCAGTATACAGTGCGTTTGAGTAAATAAAAAGTAACAAAAAGTCAATGCCTTTCCCCTCTGCTTCTATCGACTCCAGAAGAAATGAGATAAAAAGGTACAGAACGTTTCCTTGGGGGAAGATTACTGTTTATTGATTAGGACCCTCAGGCTGTGACCTCAGACACTCCTGACAGTTTCCTTCCCCTCCTTTACTCCTCGCTGCTGAGTTTCGCTTTGACGACGTGGTTTTGCCCTTCGGCAGTGACGGCTCCTCAGAGCCAGAGCGGCCGTGCTGCTCCGTTTCGTGGGGCTGCGGCCGGCTGGGCATGTCGCTTGTGCGTGGGGCACAGCCTGACAGAGGGAATATGCTGAGCCACTTAATCCTTTGAGGGCACCATTCTCCCGTCTCTAAAACAAGGGAATACATTTAGTCAGCCCCACCAGGAACTCTGACATCTTCAGACAAGGGATTGTAAGTGCAAAGAACTACTGTGAGCGCTGCAGGAGGGTGACAGTCCACCGAGCAGTTGCTCTATCAAGGAAAGGACAGGTAAGGTGAAGCTCAAGGACAGACTGCAAGAGAATTTTGACAAATTAAAAAAATAGCTGAATGGAAACGTTTGGATAACAGGGAGCTGGACCAGCTTACCTCCAAAGATCCTCCCGTCCCACCGAAATAATTCTCCAGTTCTATGATCGAGTTAAAACTGCAGTTCGACCCCTGTGAGGACAGCAGGAGCAGATGAGGAACACAGGATTGTGTGACTAACCGCATCCAGAGTCAATGGGGAAGAAATCAACAGCTTGGTTCAGGCTCTGCAGAGGAAGGTTGAAGTGCTTGATAGGTTCACAGAATCACAGATCCATTAAGGTTGGAAAGGACCTTTAAGATCATAAAGTCCAACCATCAACGCAACAACCCCCATGCCCACTAAACCATGTCCTGAAGCGACACGTCTACATGTTTTTTGAACGCTTCCAGTGATGGGTTTATGCAAGACTTTGACTCCTGTTCTTATGGCAAGTTAATGGCATTTTTGAACTGAAAGTGGAGAAAGACTGTATTTTGCCAGGCAGATGCAAGGTTCTCCAGCGAGACAAAAGCACAGTATAGGGACTTGCCCGAGCAACATAACATTCACCAGCCTAAATGCTCCATCTCTTGTGATTTATTCCATTTGTTCCCTTCAGAGTGCAAATAAGGATGCCCTTTCTTCCAGGTATTATTTTGTATCATTAACCAGGTCTCTGGGTAGTGGGATCTATAGCAGATGACAGCGATCAATGGAAAAGAGCGTTGAAGTTTTAAGGGAAAGACATCATATATTGCATCTACTGAGAAACCAGCCATAGCGGCCGTAAGACCCGGGGGGGTGCGTGGCTTTTTGGTTGGCGAAAAGCGTACCTCCTGTTGCTCCGCTGCAGTCAGTCCCCACGCCAGGTATCTTGTAGCTCCGGGTATGCAGCTCGCTGAATCAGCTGATGAAGCAGAACTTAATCTTTGCCTGTGCTAGTGGGAAGCCTCAAGCTGGCTTTGACCTGGTGTTTTTCTTTCCTTGTTTTTTTCCCCCAACAGTTTCAGCAAGTAACAATGAACCATGTCCTTCTCCCTCCTTTTAGCAGCATGGTTTCCTTCCAAGAGCCCACCATTTTAGGGGTCTGGGTGAGCTGTCTTTTTCCTGCTCTCTTCTTGTCCCATCCCTGGCAGCGGGCTGGCGGGGAACACGTGACGGGACCCACCAACCTGGGGGAAGTGCACATAATGAAACCCTTTCCTGGTTGAATGGGCTTGCAGAATGTCAACCAATTTCCCCAGCCAGCCAGGACCTTTCGGAGTCATTCTATATCCTTTTATTGCCGTTGCCATAGCGAAAGACACTAATTCACCTTTGTGTGAAACTTAATAAAAATCAGCCCATCACTCACTTGTCCACAGACCATTAGAAATGCTTGTGCTGAGTTTTAGAGACGGGCTTTTCGCCATCTATTAATCCACTCGCTAGGGAGTTGGTTATCTCAGTCTCTTGTGCGGGATCTTTACAGGGCACCGAGGAGCCGCTGTACTTGCTTCGACCACAGCTGCCTGGAAAGAGGCAAAAAGGCAGACAGTTACTGTGGTTCAATTTAAATGCCAAAATTACCTTTGTGATGAGCGTTCTTTGCCCTTCGGAGGAGAACGGAGCTGTCTGGGAAACCTCTGCAAAGTACTGAGAACACTAAATTGACCTGATGCTCATCAGAAATAGTCTTTTATGGGCTAAATTATGTTACGGATGCTGAGGCTTGCACGTAGGCTGCTGTTCGGCAATTTAACAGGGCACCGTATTGTGCAGAGCCAGATTCCACGTGACAGCGTGCCGTGGGTCGGTCTACCTGGGTTGCGTGTTATTGGAAGACAAAAAACGCTCATTTACCCTCTAAAAGAAAGAGCTGCTTTTGGTTTGAAGGTGTATGGACACCATAGCTCCTGTCAGGAGCCGCTGATCCTACAGCTGTGTTTCTCGGTGTTTGCCGAAACTAGCCTAAAAAGGAAGCAAACAGGTGGAAACGAACCGGTAGGAGCACTGGGATATAAATTCAGTAGGTTTATTTGGCGTTTCCATTTTACGGCGAGAATTTTTGCGGTAGTGCACTCTTGCTTACCGGAGTGCCTGAACCGTCGTGCGATAACTGCACGTTTCTCACGTTCCGGCTAACGCAGCGGCACTGTCGTCTACGGCCAGACTTGGATCATTGCAGAGAGGTTTATCCTACCCCCGATACACCCGGATCCAACGGTGGCGGGGGATCCCCCCGGCACGGGGCGGCTGAGCCGCGGCCAGTCCCCGGACCGCGGCGGGGATCCCCGCATTGTGCTCCGGGCGTAAACGCTCTCAATGAGATTAGCGTGGAGACGGGGCGAAAGGCTGTGGGAAAACCTGCGTGTGTCGTACTTCTCTCGTCTGCCGTCGCAGCGGAACGTCGCCGCCCGGCCGACAATAGGGTTAAAAAAGTTAAGAGCAACTGTCGTGGTAACTCGATTTTGAATTATGTATTCATGAATCTGCATAATAGCCTTTCAGCTGCGGTATTGTTCTTTGAAGCACAATCTGGGAATTGTGAGAGGGGACGGGGGGTGGAGGGAGAGGGATGGAGGAGCACAGAGGGTGAAAAACGTGGAAAAACTAAGACAATCAAAGGAAAGTGACAAATTGTATGAAATAAGATTTTCTTGCCCGCTTACGCTGTGCCCACGAAACAAGTTTTCACATGGAAATGCTGACTCCTCTCCCGACCTAACAATACTTGTATTTTCTCTCTTGGCAAAGTGCTCGGAGCCCTTAAAGAGGGAATGGAGCAAAGCGTAGATGCGGACGCCTGCTCTGCCGATCCTCCCTCGCCCGCGTACTGCTGGATTTTCCCGACTCTTACGCAGGTACGATGAGCAATGAGCTACCCTGGTTTGCCTGCTGCCAGGCTGGGGCAATTACGTGCCCAGGGGAGGAAGAGACGTCTTTGGAGAGGGTGAAGATGGGAAGCAGCCAACGGGAGCGGAGCCATCGGCCAGTTTTAAGGAGAGCGCCAATATGCAGCTCTCGATGCAGTCTGACTGACAACCGATTTTACCCCGTGTTTGAGGACTTATCTCCTACAGCAGTAGCGCAGGCCCCAAGGAGGACGAGGGCCGTGACGGGTGGGAGCGGTGGGAGGCAGCGTGGGCATCAGCCCACGGCCGAGCCAGGACTCAGCCTGGGACGCGGCGCTCCCAAAACCCTCCCTCTCCTGCTTGCTTAATTGACGCAACACTGGGCTCCAAACACGTTTTCTTGTGAGCAAAAATTATTTTCTATTATTTACTCTAATTTTTTTTCACCCAGATTATGTAGGAAATATAACAGGGGGGAAATATTTTCTCCCCCCAAAAATGCAAGAGCCTCTAATCATGCTCTGGTAGACCCTCCTCAAAGCCTTCAGGACCCTTGTTCAGTGTGCCAAATGTGCTCCTCGACTTGGAGAACACATCCCCTTTATTCCACGGTGCTGGAAAGTTGAAGAATTTTCTTTCTGCTCCAAGTCGATGTAAATTTGCACGAATGTGCCCAAATAAACTAGCTGATTTGGCACAGCTAGCATAAAATTCATTAGTAAAACATACATTATAAAGTCCCCAATCAGCTAGATGTGGCCTGCGTTGCTGCTTAACAAACGTGCACATTGTCAGTTGTGACAGCCTCTGGAATTTGGCCCAAAGCTGCAATGGCTTAAAGCACAGGGATTTTCCATGGCATCTATTTTTAGCAATTATATAGACTCTGCTTAGAGTAATACCTGGACTCCTCTTGATGTTCAATGTGTTTATTCTCCCTGTGAGGTCGGAAGGAATGAACACAAGCCAGTTTAGCCATGTTGTAGCTCTTTTTCTGCTGAATAGTTGGAAGCTGGTGAGGTTTATACCTCTTCTTTATAGGTGAGGCACAACCAGGATACCAGCAAGTGTGAGGCCTTTTTAAGGCATTAGGTGCAATTAAATGTATTTCCAGAAATGTTAGGTGTCTGCCTCCTATAGGCGGAATTTAGACAATGTGCTGTGTTTTTATCACCCCTCATATTTTTCTTGACATTTTCTATTTAATAGCACGCTTCTGTAGATTTAAACATAGTCCATGTTGCATAACGGCATCATTTTCATTTCCAGGAACTTATGAGCCGAGGAGGAGATGCGCTGGCTTTAACCGAGTTGTAAAGTGACTTTTTGGAAGTGGATGGAAAGTGACTTTATTTTTGTTCTTTATCCTCTGCCTGGAGCACCGGCTGCTGAGCCAGCCCTGCTTGGGCTCCTCGGGTTTGCTCGGTGGGTCTCGCTCCCGTCGTGTGGCTACACTCACCGAGCGGGGCTGCTCCCGTGAGCCTGCCCGTGGCTCCGCTCCGTGGAGCCGCAGCCGACCCTGTGTCTTCCAACTTCTTCCTCTTGTGCCATCTGGGCTGAGTTTTTCTCTCCTGCCGCTCATGTTATCTTTTGTTTTGCCTTGACTGGTTTTCTCCGAGTTAGTACCTGTCTCCTGTGACTCATGTTTCGCTGCTGTGTGGCTTGTTACCGTACGCCATCACCTTGAGTTGCTACTGGATGAATAGGCTCCATCCAAGCGAACAGGTTTTTCCTTGGGCTGGATTTTGTAAAGCTGCACAGACTCGTCCTCCGGTCAGTCGTGGTGCCCTTTGCACATCTACCTTCTGCTTTCTGTATGCTTGACCAGCAGACAAATCCTCCGGCTTCCCTCAGGTTTGAGTGGTGTCTCTGCATCATGATGTCACCTCTTTCAGCTACCGAGGTTGCTGCAAAATTCCCTCAAATAAAATCTGGGCTTGTATGTACAGCTGCTCTCTCACCTTGCTGCTTATGGCACTTGATGAATTTTGGCCAGTTCCAGAAAATGAATGGTTTTACTGTTTTATTTGCTCGGTGCGAAGCTCTGTTGGGTTGCCTGGAACCTCCCCCTGAGATGTGCGGACACTGGAAATGGGTGGCCAGACTCGGGCTCTGCACGGCTCTTCGCATGGCACGCCGCTCCTGCAGCCCTGCTGCAAACGGCTCGCCGAGGCGCACCCACGTCTTCCTCCTCCACCGCCGCGGCCTCGGAGATCTGTCTCCTGTTTACTTTGGCCGCATCCCACGTGTTTTCTTCATGACGCTCCGAGCCGCTTGGGACCGGCCTGCCTTTCCTCCCTGTGCTTCCCCCTCCTTTCCTTCCCCCCAGCGCAAGTCTGCGGCCGCCTTCGCGCCGCCATGTAACTGTGATTTAGTGTTGTTCACCTGGAACCGGGCCGCTTCTTGCTCCGACTGCGCCGGTGAATTGTGTTGTCTCCAGGGCAGGCACGTAGAGGGTCCTCGTGCCTGTTCAAGCTCTGCCATTGACCTTCTCCTCAGCAGAGTTCTCTAACTCTTCGGTGCTGCTTGTACCACGCAACGGCTCTGACAGTCCTTCACCAGACCTTTGTAAGGCTGGTCTCCAGCTTTAAAAATGCTTTTTCTATTGGGATATGATATTCGTGCGCCTTCTGCCTCCGTCCCACAAAGCCTCTATCTCGAGTCACCGTACCTAGTTCTCCGCTAGTGGCACATCGTCATGGACAACCCTGCTTCTGGGTTGTCCAGCTGCCACTGCAGTGTGGAGGCATTTCCCTAAGCCTAGAACAGTCTCTCTTAAAAATGTCTTCTGTTGAAGCAAGTTTATTCCTGTGTCCTACAAATGGTCCCACCCCCATCTGGCAAGCCGTTTTGTCCTCCAAACTCAGCACAGAGCCCCAGAGTGTTTTGCTCCGTGGTGCAGGTACGCTTCCCTTTTTCTTCATGATTTTTCTGTGGGATATGTGTGAAAAGAGGGATATCTCTCTCTCTGTTTGAGATCACAGGACTCCCTGAACACTTTTATTAGGTGTTCTAGAGTCCATTATTCCTGGCAATGTCACGTTATCCGCTTCTTGCCTCTTTTCCCTCATGATACAGAAAGAAACTTTACTTTCCTTTTCTCCTCTTTATTTCCCTCCTGGTAAGCTCTGAAGTCAGACTCCGTTCCTGCTTCCACTGCTTGCACAAGTGTTTTTACTCTGGAAACTCAAGTTGCTTGGCAGCCTGAGTCCATGCGGCTGTTTTCTTGTTAACCTTACGCGAAATTCAATAGTTGGGGCCTTTGCTGTCCTCGTACGTCTCTTTGTCACCCCTCAGATGTGTGACAGATGTGTGTGAGAGAAGTCCATGTTCATAAACCATACACGCCGGCTCACGTGAGAGCTAGGGCTCCAGCACACAATCAAATTTCCCTGTGTCAGCAGAGATTTGGGAACGAGCCTCGTGTGTGCTCCTGCCCGACCTTTTGCAAAAGCGGTGCAATTTGTCTTAACGTAATTTGCAGTGAGAGAGCGTTTCGCTAATTCCTATTACTTTGCCTTTGCTGTGGGCTAAAAGCATGCACGGAGCGAGCTGCCGTGCCTCAGCCGCCGGGTAGGAGCTGATCATGCGCCGAAGTCCTGTGAGATGTCCTGCTTCAGACGTCCTCTGGGATGTCCTCCTTCGGACAGCGCTGGCCACCAGCAGCAGTCGGGGAGGTTGGCTGCTGCGGGACCGCGGTAGCCACCTCGCTGGTACCAGCCAGGAGCTGGTAGGAGGTGATTCACGTCCCTAAAGGGCAGGGACTGTCCTTTACTAGAGGGTTGTGCAGCACCCTGTGGGTTGCAGGCTCAGCTGTAGCCCTCGGGTGATACTTCGAGTCAATAACTATCATACCTGTATCCAGGTGAACCGGCAAATTATGGCCTTGACGAATCCTTGCTAGTGATTCCCACTCAAGACAAGTGGTTATGATGGATTATGAGGCACCGTGATTTTCAAAGAGCCATTTGAATTTTTCTCTCTCGTTTGCCTTTCTATGGACAGACCACCTAATCCCCTGGAGATCCCAGTCGGCGTGAACAAAGAGTTCTAGGTTTTATGGAAAATGCTTGGCACATGGGGCTTTACTGCTGTGAGGTGATTAACGTTCCTGAGGTAATTTTAAATTAAATGAAGGAAACCATAGCATCAAACTGTAGCATTTCCAAATAACTTCTGTAATGGAATATCATGTCTAGATGTCTGCGACATGTTTGGTTTCTTTTAGGCTGGATTTCTAATTTCATTTAACCAGTGCATGAAGCCTTACAACCGGAGGCCCGAGATGTGCTTTTGTGGAAAAGCATGAATACGTCCTTGGCAATACTTGAGAGGAAAAATTTAGGTAGGTTGTAGGGCATAGGCCAACAAGCTTGTCACTTTGGATGTAGAAAGTGAGGTCATAATGAATTTTTTTCTGTTGCTTTTAAACTGATTGATGGGTAAAACATTATGCAGAATAGCGAGTTGGTTGCATAATCTGTATTTTCTGTTCATTGAATATTGATCCACTTGTGAATGATTTAAGGGAAGGAAGGAAGTGAAACGAGGAAAATATGTTACCAAATACTGGGTTTGCAGTGCTTTTTCTAGGCACTCTTCTCATAGACAATACGTTTTACTTGAATACCATGGTATATACAGGAAATTTTGGAATGTTACATTTCTGGTATGCAATAGCATATGAATACAGTAGTCAGATTACATTGATTTTCATTTAGCTTCCATTTCTCCTGAATGGCAGTCATAACAAAGTGTTTGCATTGCAGCTGCTTTGGAAAATAGTTCTTGATTGCTTTCAACTGAAAAGACCTAGGCTGCATTGGAAAAGCAACACTTCAGAGAAAATGGTCCTTTTTCCAAGAAGTTCTTGAAGAATCATGATCTATTGTAGCAAAATGCAACAAAGGACTTTATTGTAATTCATATGTAAGCAAGTAGTAATAAAGTTGTCTTTCTGAAGCAATCATTTTTCATGCAGTTATAGACTTGCATTTGTTCATGGCCCTGGGTCTGGTGTATAAGCAGCGGAGAGCAGGAGAGGCTTCTTAAAACTCCTTAAAATGGTATATTGAGAGTTAAAGTATAAACCCACTTGGCTCTAGATAAGACTCTGTGCATCTTCAATAATGAAAGAAAATGAGTTAGATGGGAAAAGTAAACACTTGCTCAAATAAGAGTGCTAATGGATGTTTAAAAACCCAAACTCTGAAATCCTTACAGAATTGAACAAATACTTTTTTTTTTTTTGCTAAGTAAATTGCCTCTTTCTATATTAGCAGTTTTGCTCCGTGTTGACTTAAAGCCACCTCTTGTGTTTGGCACCCTTGACTCTCCCCTCGCTGCCACTCCAGCCAGTGACAGATCTCCCACGGGTTTCGGTAGACCCGGCACCAGCCCCTCAATGACAAGCACTCTGCAGCAGGAGCAGAAACCGCCGTAGCCGCGGCGTGTCCTGGGCGCGCCTTGCAGCTCCCCCCTCACGGCTCGGCTGGCTTCGCCCTTCACAGCTACCGTGTCCCAAAGTCATCGCTTCGAACGTACCGCAGGAGTTTCTTAACAGTCATGGTGGTGTCCAGCCGAGTCCCAGTCGTTGACCGCCTTCTGTTCCTGCCTAACAGTGGACCACGCGTAGGCTTTCAGCAAAAGGAGATGATAGTCGCAGCCTGTTTATCCGATGTGACTTGTAAACACATTCAGATGCTTTTTTATCCCCAACGACCGAAGATGGAAGCAGCTTTAAAAAATAATTAAGTTAGCTAGACACCGTACAAGTTGTTCAGTGAGAACTGTCTTTGTTAGAGAGGGAGAAGTGTTTTAGAAAGGGTAGCTACCACATGATGCGTTTCATGGCATCCTACTACACGTGCAAATTCAATTACCTCTGTATAGCTGGGTACCTGGCACTAGGTATATCTGAATTTGAATCTGATCTTACACTGACATACATTCATACTCATGCAGTCCTGATGGGTGAGAGCGGGATTTGTGAAAGCATGCAGTGGCTGGAAATTAATGGGATTTGCACTCCTAAATCAGTCAGACACTTGAAGTATTTTTTTTTACCTTTTTTTTTTTTTTCTTTTTTCCCCATAGAACTCAAATCAGAAAAGCCAAAATCAGGTCTCCTCACCAGTCATATTTTCCTTCCAAAGACTGTGCTTACTCTAAGCCTGAATTTGGCCTCTTGTCTTTGCAGGTAGCACAATGCTGACTTTCATACTTCTGACTTCCTACATAGGGCCTCATCTGTCCCGCGTTGCCATACTATAAATGCCTTGAGAAGTAACTTAAAAGACCACATTGTAGAAACTGGCTAACAATCCTATGGGGTTTTTTTCCCCCCAATTTCCTTGCTGCTCAATAAGGAAGTTGCCTCTACATATGCCTTAAACTCTATTCTGTAAACCTCTGTGGCATTTAAGAAAGTATCAGTATTTGCTAACATTCCCCTAATCCTTTGAATTGGCTCTTTTGAAGGTGGAATGAATCCCATGGGCAGTTTGCTTTCTTCTTGAAAATCTTTGTAAGATTGGATGCAGAAATGTGAATATTAGAGTGAATGTGTTCTTTTAATTAAATGAACAGATTGTTTCAGGTTATATTAGTAACTTTTAGAACTACTTTAGAAGTAAGCAAAAAAATGTCAAAACCGGTAAATGAATAATTTGTACAAAGGGGTAGGAGAGAGCTGCTGGGTGAATACTAGTTTAATCAGACCTGATCGCAATGTAGAGCTGCCGCTCATCCTAATTCCAGTTGGGACCTTACATCTGGTTCAGCCACATCTCTCAATCCCTACAGATACAGTATTTGCAAATTTAATCAGGAGCAACAGGTTTTTCTCATGACCTATTGTATAGTCTCCCCTCTGAATGGGCTGTTGTGCCGTTGCATCTGCAAGCGGCTCTGGCTGCGACATAAAGAGCTCTGGTCTGCCCTTGTGCCCCTCTGTATTTCACACTGGTGCGTAGAAATGGCACTACACATCTCTCTTTCAAGTGACACCGAACGGTTCATTTTCTTCCCTATTCATCGAGGATTTAATTGCCCTGCACATCAAAAGCGGAATATCCCCCAATTACCATCCTCCTTCCCAGCAAACAGCTAGCTGCCTATCTCGGGAGCTTTGCCAGGAGATCCAGGCACCCGGAGGAGAATGGAGGTGTCCAAACACAGGCCAGAGGAGCGGGGAACACGCGTTAAAGCACTCCTTTTTCCCTGCGCACCTCCCTCTGCAGATGCCTGCGGAGCATTTCATCTCCTGCAGCACGGTGCTCTTCAGCAGCGGCAAAGGGAGGTACGCAACTGCCTGCAGGCAACTTGCAGGGCTTACGCCCTTCCATCCCAAACGAAACGCATGGTATTACTTACAACTTTAACGGTGCCTTAGCAGTGTTTTTGCAAGGTGCTAGATGCCCTTGCCTTGAAAAGACTTCTCTCCACCTCCTGCAGCTTAAGCTCTTTGCCAGTTAGAAAGAATTGTTTGATGAAAAAATCAGGTCGGATGCAAACCGCGTCAAGAACTAGGATTTTTGTGAAAAACTATCTTTCAGTTTGTTACATGGTTGTTGAGTACGACCTCACAGATAATTAGAGCTGATTTTTTCATCAAAAGGCAGTGATCCCGCCGGCCCTGGAAATTCAAACGCTCAAAATTTCAAGAGAATGCTTCTACATTCTTTCTTCCTCTTCACCCCCTTTTCTGCCTGGATTTCTTTTGTCCCTGTTTTGCACACATGCTAAAAGATGAAGCTGTTTTGTTTGTCACTGGTAGGGTTTTTCTAATTAAAAAAAAAGAAGGTGACTGCATTTCTACTGTATGGGAAGCTTGCGGGGTGTCTGTAAAGACTTTCCCTTCCAGCTTTGCTGCAATGTAGATGTCCACCAGAAATGTTGGCTTAAAAAGTTTGCCATCTCATACAGGAGTCAGGAAACTTTCTAGGCTGATTACAGAGACGCGTCTTCAAAGGAAACTAGGAATTTAGAGAAGACGTCACTGGAGCTGCATATCAAGGTAAAGAATGCCTTTGAATTGGTAAGTGAAGAGAAAATCATTCAAACTCCCTAGAGGTTGCCTAGATAGGATAGGCTGGAAAAAAACTGATAGTGACTTGAAACCTTTCCAAAGAGACTTTCAGACATGAAAATTGACTTCTGCTCACGTTCGGCATCCAAGTCCTTTCCAGGATGCCTAGCAAATGCTTTGCCTGGCCGATGCCACTAACTCTCCAAGGAACTGACAAAGTGCAGGGGTAGCTGAGTAGACGCAAAAGCGGTAATTTGCACAATCACATGCCTGGGGCTCCCAACCATTTCAGGTTAGCCCAAGTAGGTTAGTCCAGAGAAGGGCAACGAAGCTGGTGAGGGGTCTGGAGCACAAGTCTTAGGAGGAGCGGCTGAGGGAACTGGGGGTGTTCAGTCTGGAGAAGAGGAGGCTGAGGGGAGACTGCATCACTCTCCGCAACTACCTGAAAGGGGGTTGTGGCGAGGTGGGTGTTGGTCTCTTCTCCCAAGTAACCAGCGATAGGACAAGAGGAAATGGCCTCAAGTTGCGCCAGGGGAGGTTTAGATTGGATATTAGGAAAAATGTGTTTACTGAGAGAATGGTCAGGCATTGGACCAGGCTGCCCAGGGAGGTGGTGGAGTCACCATCACTGGAAGCGTTCAAAAAATGTGTAGATGTGGCACTTCAGGACGTGGTTTAGTGGGCATGGTGGTGTTGGGTTAATGGTTGGACTTGATGATCTTAAAGGTCTTTTCCAACCTTAATGATTCTGTGATTCTGTGAAGTAAGACTCAGTCTTGACCTGTGTCCCTTCTTCCTTACCCCCTGCCTTGCTATGCTATGACACTGCTGCCTGGACTGCAACATTTTTGAGTAACAGGTCAGAAATGCCTTTTCTGTGTGTGTAGCAAAGCCTGTGTGCAAGATGTGCCTCCTGGCCCTGATCCTGCAAATACTTAATCACGTTCCTAAACACACAAACAGTGTCCTTCAGGGAAATGGCACTGTTTACTTGCTTCAGGTTAAGCACAGGCACTAAGATACTCCGTATTAAGGCTTCTGATGATTTCCTTGTACATGTGTGTTAGTGTGGCAATTTCAAGTGTCTGTAAATTAAAAGATTACACAGTGAAGAAAATGGAGAGGGACAGAAGTGTTTTCAAGTTTCTCCTGGATGGAGGCAAGCACGAGGAGATGGTGCTTTTCTGAAGACTCTTTAAGCAGCTGGAAAAAATGCCATTTGTCAGAGAATTACGATAGTCCAGACAAGACTAGTGCCTGAATCAGTTTCCAAATCCCGACAAAGTAATGTGGGCTGCAACTTGGAAATACTCAGATTTTCTATTGCAGTAGTATAGGTACACACACGTATGCATCAGCATATGCACACGCAGAGGGAAAATTCCGTTTGGTTTACCTTGAGGGTTTTATCCCTGTGGTTTGCGAGGTGACCATCAGTCCCTATGGCCACAAACATAGCAGGATGTTCGCGAATGCCCCATTCAAGCTAGTGGAAAGCCTTTTTTTCCCCTTGGCACTAGCTATAAAAAACCACTAGCTGTCATTCAGACCTGGGCTGCAGACGAGCAGGTGGTAAGCAGAGACATCACCTCACTGGACTGCAGGAACCAGCAAGGGTAGCTGGAGATCATCTCCCTAAATAATACAATCAAAGTCAAGTTTAAATCATCTTGATGGTTTTTTGGGTATTTTTCCCTTGCTACTTTTGCATGGTGGACCCCCCGCCCATTTTTCTCCTGCCTCCTCCTGAGAAGGAGAGCACGGTGGACTGTGCACCCTGCTGCAGAGGTGGTACTTTGCTGGGATAGCACCCTAGCTGGCCAAACAGTCGTTAAAGTACTTTGTAATTTAGCATATCAGCAGTGTCTAATGTCTGCACTACGTAGTCTGTTCCCATTTGCTTCTGAGCATAAGACACCCATCTGTTTATTGTCTCAGAAAAAAACTGCAAGCTTTTATAGGTGTAATAAAACACAATTTCATTGTCTGCGAGGGGTTATGGCTCTTATTTTTAACCAAGACTGAGAAGACTTGGAGACGTCAGCTCCAGCATTCCCTGTTGTTGTCAGCTTCTTTCAAACAGTGGCGACCTGTTTCATTAAAAGCTGTTCCCCCTCCACGCTCCCCGAGTGTTGTATTTAACGACAGACTTTCCCTGCTAGTGTTGGTTTTCATTATTGGTCTTTGCACTTCCAGCATCTGGGAGTAGCATACGGAGCATATGTTCATATAATTTATTTATATTTAGGGAAAGTGTGGTGTAGGTTGTGCAACGTTAAATTCCCCTTTGGATGGCTGTTTCCTTGATGTGTTAGCACAGTGTTTTCAGAGCATTAGTGTTTCCTGTAGTAAAGACTTGATTCACTGTTGTGTCATACCATGAATCCCCTGATACCCTTGCAATGATATTTTTAGTTTCCAATGTGGGTTCTGATGCTGTGCAAGGCGCTGTGGTCAAAAAACTTCCATTTCGCTTTCCCTAAACGCCTCTTTATATCTTTGTCTTTTGGATCTTGTCTGTTAGTGGACGCCGAGGTCAACACTCTTCAAAATAAAATTGGATGGCATAATTATTGTTCCAGCTCAGTTAAAAGCTTGAATGTTTCCATATTAATGTCTGTTATTCTCTTATTTTGAATGACAGTGCTTCTGACTGGGAGCTGCCAAGAACAGTTTGAACATTAAAGATGCATGAGTAAAACCAGTATTTTTTTAAGCCAGTCCATTTGAATGTCTCAGAAATATGCGTTCATATCACATCAAAACTGCCAGCAATGGCAGGGTTTTTCCTTTGCAGAAAGGGGGCCTTGTAAATAGTTGTATTCATTTGAGTTAAAATTAGGTTTCTGTGGCGTTGACTTGCAGCCAGCTTTTCCCACAGGGCAATTTATTTAAAAGGAAAAAAAAAAAAAAAAGCCCTAAAATAGTAACGTGCATATGACATATTCTGTGAATTTGAGAGTCCATTTGGACTAAAGCTCTCTTTGTATTTCTTTTTGTCCTTGGCGCCTTAAAGGAATAGCGTGGCAGTAAGCTAACTTCCTTTTCTAACACAGGGGGTGTGCAACGTTTTTCTCCAATTTGAGCTTTTTTAGGTGTATCCTATGGGATTATAATTAGAGAAAAGGAATAAAATTCTTCCTCAAACCGTTGAAGAGGGAGAGTTTGCCCAGGACTTGGCTCATGACGATACCCTTGGTTCTCCCACTGTGTGGCTTGGATTTAAAAAAAAATAGGATTCAGATGGATGCCAGCGTATTTTTTTTTAAGAGAAAACAGTAAATTTTATGAACTGACCAATACTGATGTGCATCACTGAAGAAGTAAACTGGAGTTTGTCTTGCACATTGTGGTTTCCTTATTTTGGTACACTCTGAAGGCAGAAGTCCTGTTTCGCCACAGAACTGCCCACCTGGGTAACAGCGAGCTTTCTTCCTGCCTTTTGGCCAGGGTCAGAAATAAATCTTGGACTTCCTCCCAGGCAGACATTGTTCATTTTACCTCTCTCCCCTGCTTTCTCCTGGCACCGCTCCACAACGCCTTGGCGCGTGGACTGCCAGCACACCACCAGCATCCTCAGGAACAAGGACTCTCCCATATTGAGTTTGTCAGCATGAAACCTATAGAAAAAAGTTTCCCTGCTTCAACTAAATATAGGAAGGGAAATGTAGTATCGTTGACTTTCACAGGGAATTAGAATCCACTTGCTGAGTCCTTTACCCACCTCTGCTTTTGGTCTGCTGAATGATCTTTTGGGCAAGTTGCAGGTGGATGATTATTTTGATTTCTTTTGTGAAAGGTCTTGTGGATATTGATGGAAAAAGTGACTTAGGGTTCAGGTCTTATTATCATGTGGTTAATTTGTCCATCCTACTGAGTATTTCAAGGGGATGAAATACCAATACTTGTATCTTTTGGCAGTATCCGCTTTGTGCAAGGTTTCTTATCCTTAAAAGCTATCTGCTCACTATTAGTCCCAGATGGTGCTGCTATACCTGCAAATCAATTACAAGTAAAACGAGCCTCCACATATGCACATTACATTATTTGATTTTGCAGGGAGAAAAATGTACCAAATGGGGTTAGATTTCAACCCCCATTATTTGGTTTATGCTAGCATCCTTGTCTGATTCACTGCTACAGCTGAACGTTGCAGGTTTCCCTGTGCAAAGTGTAGCCAAGGTGGAGTCTTAAAGATGGTCATAAATCAGCTGAGATACAATAGCTCCCTTTTTGACACCTCAACTAAGCTCCTTGTGAATTCCACTGGGTTAATTTGCAACGTACTATAGTTTAAAAACCAAAATCCTCATTTTGAGGGCAACGTTACTGAAGAGGTATTCATAAAGACCAGTCACCCAGAAAAAAACACACATCAAAGGAAAATCTTTAAACAGGACCTCTGTTACTTACAATTATACATGAATGCATGATGCTTTATTATCAAGGAGACTTCATACACCTTATGATGATATAGCAAGGCAGTGTAACTAACTGCAGTGGCTAAATGTCCTTCCTGTGGTGGTCTAGATTATGAGATTATAGATAGAGTAATACATGTCTTCTGTCCTCTGCTCACACTTTGGCTCAGAAGAAATACCTTCCGTTCTCTACCTCCCACCTTTTTATTTTTCTTTAGCATCCTATTAAAGGGAGCAAAAGGGGTATGAGAAACAGCATGTTTTGTTTCTTAGCATGCAAACCCCAGCTTATCGAAAAGATTTATATTTATCTTGTGGACTACACTGAACTTTTGTTCATTTTTATTTGAGGTTTCAGTAGACCAAGAGCCTCCAAAGCCAAATAGCTGTATCGGTCTGTAGGAAAGAATACAGAATGGGCATACGAAGGTGAACAAAAGGAGTAGGATCAATAAATCGAAATGAAGATGCACTGAGAGTCACTGACAAAGCTACTGAGATTTGTGATTTTTTGTCCTTTCAGACTTTGCCTAGGTTTTGAAGGGTTTTTTCTAAAAGATGAACCTCTCTACTTCTCATTGAATTCAACTAATGGCAGTGAATAAATGTGAATAATGAATAAAGCATTCTCCACTCCTTTATTTTTAAAGCTTTGTCTATGGCAAAGTCTCTCTGCATCCTGAGTGGAGAAAATGAACCATTCTGCCTCTTTTTTTTTTTTTTTTTTCAAGGTATGACAGCTAAACTAACATTTCTGCCTGCCAGCTTGTCTTGGAGTGTGACATTGAATCGAGGGCAAGAAAGGATAGTACGGAGTCTGAAAAGCAAGCTTTTTTTGACATTTTAGGTGTGTAGAAAGACCTGTTTCTGTTTGTGTTATGTGAAGCTTGTGGGGAGAGCTTTGAAAGTTCCCCCTTGCTTGTTTGCGTTGGCACGTGCAGCAGTAAAGCTATTGAGCATCTGCCATCAGGCTTGTGTTTCTTCTGAACGGGGGCTTGGGGAAGAAGAGTTGAAGGGATAAACTTGGATCGAGCCAGCCGGTTGACTTTTTATTTATTTGTTCATTTATTTATTGAAGAAAACGGAGTTTAAAATGCAAAGCCTGCATTTTAATCTGGCTCAGTGGAAGCGGGGACTGGAGCCTGCGTGGCGGGTCGTCTCCTCTCTCCGGCTGAGCTGGAGTGCTGGCATTTCTAGTGGAGGCAGAGAAGCCTTTCCCTTCCACACACAACCTTTTGCTTCTGTGTGCCAGTAAAAATAAGAAAACGGCATGGCTTAAATAGCAGACCTCCCTCAAAATAACTCTGTGGTCATGAGCTGAGGGCAGAAATTGTTCCTTCTCCATGGCATACGTGAGATAAATGATTTGTGTGATTATTTCTTTCCTATGCCCCCTTTTTAAAAAGAGGGTGCAGATTTTTGAGCAGTTTCCTTCAAGGAAGTGTATGAGAGCTATTAAACACATAATTCTCTTGAAATATCGCTGGAGCCTTCTTTTTCTTGCGCTAGAGAGAAGAAGTGTATTAAAATGTTTTTGCTGAATGGAACTTCATTCTACTATTTTATTGGGTTGTTCTGCTCAGTCTAATCTATCCTTTGTCATTTTTAGTTGAAACGGTTCCTCTGGCAAGAAATAACTTTTCCTAATCAGACAATGCAGCCTAGGAATTTCTCTAATTTACTCCACGACCTACTTCAGGTGGAGGAACAGGGAAAACTGAGGAATGCTGAAGTGCTTTTGCACACCCCCACTTACTGGCATCCTGAGATTAAGGTTCTTTTTCTCACCACAAACCCCTGACCCCTCCGCTTTCTTGTAACTCAGCATCCTCTAGATGGCCCTTAGGCACAGCTTTCGGCATGATATGTGCAGATAGCTTAATAATAGAGTTTCCTGCTGTGAGGGACTTACGGATTCTGCGAAATCCCAGAGGGATTCAAGGAAATCTGCATTATAATGTGCTGTTTGGTACAGGTCTGTGCACTGAGCGGGTACACAAAAGGTAACGGAAACTAAATGTGTCAGGCATCATCTTTCTAATCCAATGTGGGGTCTGTTTAATCTCTTTCAAAAGATGTCTTAAGAACTCCCAGTGTCTTCATTGAGCGCTGGGCTTTCACCGCTGCCCGTATGGGGGCTGGGGCCGTTGCGTGGTGGGGGTCTGGCCGCTGCTCCACACCGTGGTGAGCTGCCGTAGACGGAGTTTCGCTTAATTAACACATAGAGGCACGTCTGCTGCTAACCCATCCTCGCCACTTGCTTCAGCCTGGGCAGGAGGCTATGATACTCGGTCTGGAGGAAGCGCCTATAATCCTATAAAGAGCTCATCGAGGGGCGGGAGGAGAGAATTGGGAATTCATTCTCCTTCTGCCTCAAGTAGGAGAAACAGAAAAGCCCTTAGACCTGATACAGTCAGGGCAGAAAGCGGCAGACCATCCCGGCTACGGCAATGCTAGCACTAGACTCCCACACCTCCATACACCTATGCTTCCACAGGCACCAGTTCACTTTACAAAAATGTAAGGCCTCCTGTGAAGTCCTCTGGCTCAGACCCCAAGCTCTAGACTCAAGACTCAGTTTATGCTTTTTCCCGTGCAAATGTCAGTCTCCTAAGCCAGCTACGGAAAGCTGAATGCCATGGGAAAGTGGAACGGTGTTTGGAATTGGGAGGGAGGGGGGAAATGTGTGTTGAATAATAATAAAGTCTTAGGTCCCGAAAGTTCTAGCAAGCCTGCAACTCCTGTTGGCTTCTGAAGGATGATCGTGCTTGTAGTGTCAGCCCCACTGCTTCACGGCGTATGTTATGTTATGTTATATGTTATGTTATGTTATATGTTATGTTGCGTTATGTTGCGTTGTGTTGCGTTATGTTGCATTATGTTATGTTATGTTATGTTATGTTGGAACTTGTGGAGGAGAAAAGTCTGGGTTCTTGAAGGCTTAATGTGACGTTAACCAATAGTAAAGTAAGAGTGACATACCAGAAAGAAAATGGATGCGTTGAGCAAGCAAAAATGAATGGAAAATTAAGAATTGGTACAGGCAGGCCAAACTTTTATCAATATTGATCTTGGCCTGCTTGTGTAGTTTCACAATAGTAACTTTTGGCCAGGTTGGACAGCATAATGTGTGAGAATAAAGAGTAAAAGTAAGGACCACAGAGGCAGATAATGAGAACAATGAATAAATCAAGCAATCTTTTTTTCTCAGTCATCTTTACTGTAAAATTCAGAGTGAGCCTAGGAAGAAAACCTGGACATTTAAAATGGCAAAAATCAGCACAGGAAACACACCATTCAGAGAAGAGTACACATCCTACGGTAATTAAGAGCTGGCTGTACTGGTCGTGACTCAGTTGAGTTATGTTATCTCTATGTACAAAAAGCTATAGACTTTGCAAAGACACAAAAGAAGGGGAGAGGTAGGAGAAAAATGCAGTCCCTTTCTTTTAATCCACCTTCCAACGTTTGGCTTATACAGTGTAAGTAATAACAAAAGAGCAGTGTGTATTTATTAACTGAATGCTAAAGCTTGTATATAAGTGTCTACAGAAAGAAGAAAACTGTAACACTTGTGCAACTGGTCAAGCTCTGTCTCTCCTTGTTGGCCCTGGGTTCTTCAGTTTTTGTCCAATTGCCACTAGGTCTTCAGCTGTGCTCCTGGGACAAAGCGGCATCTTTCCAGGGTATTGACCACCACCATCAGCATCACCCACCCGCGCTCCCTCAGACACAGGGATCTGCTGCTTGGTCTGGTCCCTGTGGCTGTGCCCAGGGAAAACCCCCACCAATTCCCATGGGGCTGAGCCCATCTCTATGTTCAGCCAAGAACGGAGGTTGCAGCAGAGCCTTTGTGCATTGTCACTCTCAAATTGCCTTGGCCATGGCACCTCCCACCTTCTCCATTCAGCTTTCAGTAGCACAGAAAGTGTCGCTTTGGGTGGCCAGAGCCTGAAACGTTGGAAGTGTTTCAGGGATGTCAGTCACCACCTGGGCCTCGATCTTCCAAAGACCTACCTGGCGTCTAAGTTACTTTTTAAAGTGGTGCTTAGAGCGATGTTGTGGTGCTAGATACACCAGCAATGCCCAGCAGGAAGAGGCTGAAGCTGCTACTGCTGGGACCAGTCTGCCAGTAAAGCCGTGTATCAATAGCTATTTACAGATTGGCACCTTGGGACACATTCTAGACTGTATACGTTTCAGTCAATGCACTGGCACTGGTCTTCACTCAAGGGCAGAGGCCACAGGCTTTACTAGCAGGGCTTTTAATTACCTTAATACTTTTTCAGTTGACGACAGGCAATTGGAACATACAACACTGTCCTTCTATATCTCTTCTGGCCTTTTCTGATGGTATTCTGTGTTCAGAGCTGGTGGAAAAGATTCACTTGCAAAAGAAAATGTGGAAAATACATTGAATATTTTTTAAAATTCCAGACTTTAATAAACATGTAGCTATCTCTTCATTTATTTCTTTTAAATAGCTCTTTCATGTGTTGGGACAAAGGGACATTGTATTAATTGTGAAGTGTGAAATGTTTTTCTTGTTTTCTTGGGACAACAACTGGGAATACATGGATTTGCCTATTCACGCTTTATTGTTATGACAACATTTTTTCACAAAGTATTTGAAAGCCAGCTGTATGAAAGGAATAAAGTTGGCTATAAATCTGGAAGAGTTTCATGCTTTTGTTTTAAGCTTGCGTGTATGAGCTTTGTCAAAATCGTGAGCCTTTCATCCATGGTGTCTGCCTGATTCAAGGGTTCTTTTCTTGTTCAAATATCCTTTAGTAAAACCCATTTGACTGAAAGGCTGTGCAAACATGAGCTGGCTATGATAAGAGTTCTACATGAAATCTTTAATGTGCTTTGTCAGCATGAGTTTTTTTCAGCTGTGTGCCCTAGTAAATATTTTTTTTTCCCCCTCTACAGTAAGCAAATTTTCTTGAAGTGCATTTCTTATTTATAATTGCTGTAATTTTGTGATGGATTTATGACAATAAGCCATTATGCTTTAGGTGAAATGTTAATCCACCGTGGATTAGTGTTACTTGAAAAATACTGCCCTAGTCCAGGCTAAAACAAGCTGCATCAAAACTCAGGTCCCAGCCATGACTGAGTTTGCAATGGATCTATTTTCTGCGTTTCTCTTTCCTAAGTGAGCTGCCTGTCAAACTTTCTTTAGCACCGAAATGCTAAAAGGCATCGTAAGGAACCTAATCCTGTAACTTTGCTACGCACAGAAAAGGTGCTAGAGGAGAACACATTAATCAGCTTAATCAAAATTGAAAGCCAGGCTTTTTCTTTCAAATGTGGTTGTCATATGCGAGTACATATTTGCAGAGGCAGGGACTGAGCACACAAGGGTTCAGTTAAACCCCATCTCAGCTCTGTAACGTCCAGGATAGTTGTTGAAAAAATAGCTGTTTGTCCCGTAACAAACTATTTGTATCACGCAATATGCAACCTATTTTCTCTAGCTAGTTTGGTTCTGCAACCGTTTTATAGGAAGAACAAGAAGTAAAACTTTTCCTCGAAAAACTCTCTGTTTCGCTGCTGTTCATTCCTGTGTTGCTGTTTTAAACTCTGAGCTTTTCCAGCTCCTATTCATCTCCGCTCACCTTCGCTTTTCTTGGTAAAAGTCTACCTTGGCACACAGCTCTAAGACAGGAGAAGAGAAAGGAGACATTTCACCACATGCCTCTACTAAACACTAATAACATGCTGGATATTTTCCACTCCACCCAAGCTGCATAATTGTTCACCATATGAAATGGAGTTAATTCTCTGTAATGTTTTGATGAGTAATTTTAATCAGGGTTGTGGAGAAACTGCTCTCAAGTCTGGAAATGTAAGTTCTTCCTGTAGTAAACAAATCTTGTGGTTTTAGCATTTCACTTAATTTGATTTTTCAGATGACAGAACATGTTCCTTCTCTTGCTCTATGGTCTTCAAGGCTTAGGAGCACTTTTGTACCCAACTTAATTTGTTCCTCCCTTAAACCAGTTAAAGGGGAGAGAGAAAAGGGTAGTTTTTGTCTTTTCCTTTGACAAGTCAGGAGAAGTCTTGACTTTCACTTCTTTCATTTTACCTGTCCTTCACGCAGCGAGGGCATGAGTCTGCTGTGATGGCCTCTGAAAATCAGTAGCTTCTTTGCAGAGTGCATGGCGGATCAGTGTCTTGTTGGAAGAATACATGGGGAAACTGGTGAGTGTGAGTTGATTTGACGCTTTTCAGCACATGGCAATGACTGCAGGCACCTGAGCCAGGTGGATCTACCAAATAAATCTCTCGACTTCTGGCAGCAGTTGCCAGGATGAATTTGGTCCATAGGTCTTAAGCAATCTTTATTGCATGTCTGAAGCTCCCTGGTGCTTTCAAGGCTCCTAAATACACAAGCGTCGTTCCAGTCTCACATTTGAAAGCAGTAAGAAGTCGCAAAATGAGTGGCTGGTGAAAGTACTTCTATTGCATAGTAGTTAACAAGGAGTTGTTCGTATTTGGATGGAAGAGCCTGATCTGTTTTCTTCCTGGGCTGTCCCAGACAATCTGTGGCTAAAAAGGCCACAGAGGCACTTGATTTTCCAGAGAAATTATAAACCAAAAGTTCAAAAATGAAGTTTTCATTTGCTAGGCATGTTATCCACAGGCGAATGAAATAGGTCGTAAGTTCAGTAAGAACTGCAAGAATACATTAAGGAAAAAACCACCCGGCTTGGCTGGCTATTCATTTATTATATCCATCCGACAGTTTCAAGCTCCCTGTCCCTGTGGGGTCCTGTGTGCTGCCAGGCAATGTGTCAAAGCGAAGAGAGGGGAAGAAGGGACCACAGATCACTGTGGGTGTAGCGTATGTATTTGTGTGAACACCCAACGCTGGTCACAGTTGCAAATCTTAGAAGCAGAATTCCTGAGAAAATGTGAATGGTTGCAAATCAGGAATTCACATTTTAAAAATGCCCTCCAATATTTCCATGTAATTCTTTATTTTTATGAATTTTCCATTAATAATCTAATTTCCCAGAACATTTCCAGAGAGGAAACACAAACAGGAAAGTCATGGTCATTTTAATATATATGTAAATAGGAAGACGGTGGTGTGATGCAGGGTTTATTAACATTTAGCAGTACTCCTCCATTTACTATCGGTAAGCACCATTTCACACCCCTGTTGGAAGTTTAAAAGTACCGGTCCCATGAGCTACCCCGTCTCCCTCTTTTATTAAATTCTTTGTCATAGATTTGTCCTTTGCCAAACACATTACCTGCTATTTTAAAACTGAGAATCTCCAGACGTTAATTTTTTGCTAAGGCAGATTTCATGTTCCCCCTGAAAAATACCACGGCAAACAAAAGATGCATGCTGTTACAGAAATGACAGGTTTCTTTTTCTGGCAGGTACCCAACAGGCTGGGAGTGCAGGGAGTGCCTGCTGAAGTTCATGATTCCCGAACTGCAAGAAACGTCTTCCCATCCCACGCCGCGGCGAGCAGCGATGTGCCGCTTTTGTTACGTGCAGCATCCGTGGTGCAGGCTTTACTCTGATGAGGGCAAGAGGGGAGAAGCTGTGCTACCTTCCCCTGCAAACAGCTCTAGAAAATATTGCATGAAATCCCCTCAAGCCTTAAGTTTATTTCAGCCTCCGTTTGCTAAAACCCCTCGGTGAACGTCTGACTCGATGCCTCGTGCTGTGACGCCCAGCAGCAGCACAGCCCAAACTGCAGAACTGGCGTGGCGGGTCAGGAAAAACGCTGCAAAGCTTGAAAGGGCTTGAACTTCCAGTCACTGGGCTTTATACCTTAAAGCACTTCTCCTGATAACCCGTTTGTGCAGCATCTGCCGCTTGGTCATGTCCTTGACGTTGCATCTCCTTCTTTTTGGGAGGGAGAACAACAGGGCTCCCATTTTACAGAGGAGACCTGAAAAGCAGAATTAAATGGATTGTGCAGTGTCTCAAAGGGGCAGAGGTTAATTCTGAAGTTTGGTCTCCCAAGACCCTCACCAGCATCACAATTTCTTTCCCTTGTTCCAAAGGTTTCTGTTAAATAAGCCCAAAAGGACAACATCATCCTGAGGGACTGCAGCCACTTCTGCTCGGCCCAGAAAACGCTGCTGGCTGGTTGGGTGAGGTTTGTGAAGGTTTCCCAAATGATTGCTGTCCTTGCAGTGCTGGGTAGGGGTTTATGTCACATCTGAAGCACTTGTCAAATGCTCAACGCAATAACTTGGGACGTGGAGATTGCAAACAAATCATTGGGCTGAAAGGGAGTCCAAGGCGTGCACGCTGCCAAGGTGAATTGTGCGTAAAACACGTATTTAACAGATGAGTACAACACTGATTTTCTATGACCTGGATGATTTCACAAACTATTTTGGCACTACATTTTGTTACCCAAGCTGTTTAAAAACCCCCTCGTAGCTCAGCCTCCCCTTGTCCTTCATTGCATAAGATGCCTGCGCTCTACCCAGCTCCTCTCAAAAGCATCGTCCAACACCGCCCATCCCCATGTGTTAACCTGATTTATTTCTTACTACATGAAACACTGATTTCTTCATTCAGCTTATTTCTTTTATCAACGGCATTTTCATTGGTTCTGTTGATACCACAGTTACAGCAAAACAGAGGATTTGATAATATTTTAATATATTGGGTTTTTAAATATTTCAACCTGCATTTTCTACTGACAAAGCAGGTTCTGATTCCGTCTGCAACGTAGGGTTTTAACTTTGGTGAAGCTTAGAGATACACCTTAACTGCACCCTTTGATCTTCCTCCTCTTCCTTCGTGAGTAACCTTCAGAGCAAGTGCGCTGGCGGAGACGCTCGGCTGGAGGACGTACGTCTGGCTGCTTCATCTCTGCGCGGAGACACCGGATCAACACCTGCAACACACAGCTAGGAATGGATACCACACCTCGCAACATCCACTGCCCGGAGCTCCCCTGCCTCAGTGGGGACGGAACAGATTGTCAGCTTCTGCTGCAGCCATCTAATAACCCACCATCTGTTTTTCGTTTTTAATTTAGACACGAGCAATAGACCTGAATCGAAACTGTGGTTCCAGATCCCGCAAGGGTTGCTAGAAATTCTTCTGAGTTTAATAATTAAATAAACAAAAAATTATCTAATCTCTCAGCAGAAATCCACCGAGCTGTGCACGTGCCTGCCGTGAGCAACTGCACGCCCATTACCTCATTTGTTCCAGCCCCCACGCTGTTAGGACTTGTTCCTTGTCACATCTCAAGTCCGTACCACGATTTCTTCAGGGCAAGGACTGTGTATGTTTGTCTGGTAATGTATCTATGGGAATAACGTAAAATACTAATGGTATTAACAGCAAGTGTGAAAGCTGATTTGGAAACTGGAATTAATTTTGAAGTTTGGCTCTTCAGTTCATCTTGAGTAATCAGGCAGAAAAGAGGGAGAATAAACAAACATCCCCCTCCAATGTACTTAAAATTAGGATTTGAAATTAGAATTGCCATCAAAGCCATAACAGCTATCAGGGAAATGGCCAGCGAAATCAGCAGCCATGCCTGCACTGCTCACGAGCCCAGCTCCACGCCTCCCCAGCATGGACACCGGGACACAGGCTTCCTCCGGTGGGAACTACGAGCAAGGGTGATGTGACCAAGTGTGCATGGTGCAGGTCCAACTAGGGATGTGGGCTGGGTACAAAAGGCAGAGAGGTTGTGTTGGTCGGCAGCATTGTCTTTGGAGCCTGGTTTGGGGATAAACCGGTCCTTCCAGCTGGGAGCTCAGAGGGACCACTCCTCTCCCGTCCGGACGTGGTTCTCTCCCTGCAGCCTCTGCCATCGCCTTCTCCTCTTCAGGCTTGTTGATGTGTTCCCGGCCTGGCTGCTGGCAGCCCAGGATAGGTGTCTACCTGCAAAACCGAAGGAGCATTGGTCTAAGAGAATAATAGTATCAAAATAGAGGATTTGAGGGTGAGGCTTTCCAGGGAATGTCTCGAGCTACTGAGGACTGAAGAGTCATCAGGGTCAAGCCCTAAAAAGGAGCTACTTCCTAAAAGACCTTTCCCTGGGCCTGAAGTGGTAATGCTAACAGGAGAAAAAGAAAAGGGAAAAATCTCTCCTCCTGGTGTACATCCCTTGGAGATAAAAAAATCTGAGTGTGCTCACGTCGCTCCATGGACTTCAACAGCATCATGCTGCTTTTAAGCAACCTAGACATGATTGCTAGAGATACTGCTCTTACGGTAAACGCTAGACTTCAGCTTCTGTGTTGCTACCAGTGCCTCCAAACTTGTATAAAGGGAAACCATTTCAGATTACAGAGTTTGATTCTAGAATTAATTGTGTTGACTGGGTATCGCAGCACCTAAACCTGGCAGATCTGAGGGCTGGGGTATCTTAGTTCAACTTCTGTGTTTCCTGAAGTCTGACATTTCCAGCATCTCCTAGCTGTGTCAAAATGAGTGAAGGAGTTCACCAGTGGTGTCAGAGGGTTGAAAAGCACTTATGGGGTGAACGGGTAAATCCGTCCACAAGGAAGGCAGTGAACGGTCTTTTGCTCCCCAAGCATTAATGCATATATTGACTGTTGTGGGTCTATGGTGTACCCGGTTTTTGTTGTTCTGTCTCCAGTTTGGGGAGCCAGATGGGATTCTCAGCAGCATCTCAGACAGTCCTCAGTACAGAAGTGGACGTCATCAAATGGGGTAGACCTTCCAAAGGACAGTGTCCCCGACACGGCTGCAGGGACTTCTGCCACGTGCGCCTGCTCTCCTTGGGGCAGCAGACGGGGCAGAAGCCACATTCCCGTGGAGCGGAGCCCGGTTAGAGGGATGAAGCGGAGCTGGATGTGCTGCGGTGCTGTCCTGTAGCAAGGCCTTCACCTGAAGGCTGCTGACGGGAGAGGTCAGCTGGAACGGCATGGCTGGATGCTGGCGGAGCGATGAGAGACGCTGCTCTCCTTTTGGCATCATGAAGAGTTTTATCTGTTTTGCTTCTCCCCGACATGCCAGCATGGAGAACAAGCTGACAGCGTTCATCTAGCGTGAGTGCCAGCAGAGGAGAAGGGAGCGGAGCAGCAGAACTGCTCAGAGTCATGAGGAAATTATGTGGGGCTGGGACAGAACTCCCTCTGGGTCTTACCCATGTTTTAAAACCTGGAATGTAGTCTCGGAGTTGATTAGAGAGAGCTTCTACCTTCCTCCAGCTCCAGCCCTACCCACGAGACAGTATCTGAGCTGCTGAGTTGGAGGGACTATTGTCATCCCTGAGCCTCTGCTATTATTTCCCCCCCAGGAAAACAAGCATGTGGCTCCGTGCAACGGCGAGAGGATTTGGGCATTGTGTTCAGGCCTGGATCTCCGAATGGAAAGACTGAGCTCTGCACACCACTGAGCGAAGCTCCTTGCAGCTTTCTGCCCAGAAGCTGTGTCTCCTGTGCCAGCTCTCAGCTGTGCCCAGCTTTTCCAGAACACCATGCAAAACCATCCGACTGTCTGCTTCTAACGGCAGGGAGCTCAAAGTTAGGAGTAGCGTGTGTGGGTGTTGTCACGCTCCAGCTTTGGAAAAGCGGATTGATAGGAGTGCACCACTGAAATTATCCGCTATGGAGGTGATCCTGCGGAGGTCATCTAACGTGAAGGGAGCAGCCTTGGTCTGAGTCTGCCAGACAAGGAACGAAAAGAGAGTTTCGGCTTCTGCCTGGCTGTTGCAACCGTCCCATTATTCGCTGCATCATTCTTCACCCTGCAGCGGGAGGGACGTGGAAGGCAGCCCTGCTGTTTAATCACTCGCCTTTACTGCTCACTCGTGGCTAATACTTGCTCCTCAGCATTAGGAGTGGAATGCAGTAGCACTGCTTTGCGTTACCTCCGTGTAGCTGAGAACCAGGCCAATATCATCAAAATTCAAGGCATTCCTTTCCCAAATGTACTTTAACTGGAAAAGTACCCTTAACTCTCTCTAGCCCTGGATACCAGGCTTGAGGGCCTCTTTACCTGCCAATGATGCTGGGCAAGCTTACAGCCCGGATAAATCCCAGGCAGCTGGGGAATGGGCGGCGGCTCTTGCTTCACCACTTGAAAGGCAACTTTTAAAAATTGGTTGGAATTCAGCCTTTAATTTTGCACCCACAGATTGGAACCCATGATCAGATGTGAGCCTGGATCTGCAGATCTCGTCTGCTGCAGCACTAGTGCCATCGCTACGCATATTGCCTGCCTAATCCAACAGAACAGTTAGATAATTAAATGCGTAAATGCCTTTAGTTTTTCCCACCACTAGTTATGAACAGAGAATTAAAGGGCACTGGGTCCTCATTCGGTATCTGCAAGTGCTCCCTGCAGCTTTCCCATTTATCCCAGGCTGCTTTCCTGAGAGGAGCCCTCTGACACGCTGCTCCAAACGGAGTTGTTTGTTTTAAAATTAAAAACAAAACCCCAAACCCACACACTTCCTAAAATGAGGCTTAATTTAGAGGGGGATCTTTAAAACATATTTATTTTCTTTCCTTTTCCAAATCCAAACTTCAGGAAAATTTCGGATGCAGCGCATGCTGCGCTCATGGCTCGGGGCTGTGCCCGTGGGCAGCCGGAGCCTCGGCATTGCTTCCAGGGGAGTGTTGCTCCACGCAGCCCGGAAGAAAACTGTCATTTTTACTGGTATTCCTGCCACAGCAGAATTTGGACGAGGGCATGGAGGGGTTTTTGTTTGTTTGTTTGTTTTTAAAAACTGCAGCCTCTGTTCGCCGCTAAATGATGGGAAAGTGGTCCTCTGGTCTGCTTCCTTACTTGAAATGTCACTCCACACCTGAAAGAAAAAGTCATGGAAGTAAAATGAAAAAAAAAAAAGAATCATGTTTTTTCATGTCTTTTCTAAGTGTATGTAAGAGGTATGAAAGGGGAAGGTATGTTTTTGCTGGAACACTAATTGAAGTAATCACCGAAATTTGTATTTACTGCTGGGTGATGTCATATTTAACCAACTTCATTCACACAATGATGGACTTCACTCACAGAATGAAGTTGAATGGAGAGAAATGTCTGGATTTACCTTGACGTAGGTGATTTTCATAAGTACTGTACTCTTTTATTAAGAAAAATTGAAGTCTCTGCACAGAAGCAACCGTTGCTTCATCAGGTTTTGGGTGTCGGCGCACCTCTCCTGTGGGGGTATGGTCGCAGTCAGCTGACTGATTTCCAGCTGGAAGTGAATGTCGTCTGGGTGTGATCCCAGTGCCCAGGCACACTCACTGTGCTTGGTGGCTGGAGACTTCTCCAGAGAAGCCAGCGATGCCAGGAAGACATCACTTACAATGCAGTCATGGATGGGAGTCGCATTTTGTTCTGAGGCTGTGGTCTTGTCCGTGTTCCTCACTCTGCACCATGAATAATGCTGTGTCCAGGTTAAAAATTTAGATATTTTTACAACTGGGCACTGAATTTTCTTTGTCTGTTTCCTGACTCATTTGAACCTGGGTCAGGCAAAGCCTTTTTCCTCCCCTGGAAAAGCTCTACAAATCTCTTATCATGCATCCTTTTTGGTAAGCTTCTGATTTTCCTTTCCATCTTGCCTTTCGTTCTGGAACTTGCGGCACACGTATACTTGTCATAAGCACATACTTCTTTCTATGCCTTGAGAATCACATTCTCCTTTCGATCCTTCAGTTGCGTTCATTACCATGCTTTGTTGCAATTTAGACCGTAAAATCCATGGGGATTTTACTCCTGTGTGCAAAATATACCCACAACGGTATGCAAAGAATAATGCAGAAAGCATATTGTGTATTTTCATGGGCTCCCAGTGTCTTTTCAGGGAAAGCTCTTTTCTGCAGATGGACAAACAGCGTGGAAATCAAGTGGAGTTTTATCTTTGTACTAAGCTCCCAGAGATTAATTGCTTCGTGCTCTTTGTCACATTGGCACTATATGGAGCACCAAGATAATATCAGATATCATGTAGGCAGTAGCTGGGTGGAAAATCATGCACAAAAACTGCAGGATTTGGGCATTCGTAACGTTAAATCTAATGTTGATCAATTTGCTAGGAGCCGTGAGGGGCCGGAGGTGCCCATCTCCCCGAGGGGCTGTCGCAAGAGGACCCTGATCGCTCGCAGCCCGCCGACGTTTCGGCAGAGGGATACTCGCTCCAGCCTCTTGGCCCACTTCCCAGTAAGGGTAACTGGATTTTTTCTTTTTTACTTGCATTTCCACTGCTTGTTAAATGCCATACGGTATTTACTCCACATTTGCTGGCCTCAACTGCTGAGCGGTATTGCTAAATGCTGTTACCTATCCCAGTGGTGGAGGTGGTGGGGGGTTTGTGAGGCTGTGCAGGCTCCTTCGAGATGAAAGACCCTGTCTTAGGAATATGGGGTTTTATTATTTATTTAAAGGATGTTTTCATGACACTGCAATTTCTAACCCAGCATGGTGAGCCCATAAAATAATAGTGGGTCTGTTCAGAAGAATGTGTTTTATTTGGCACATTTTGGGAATAGCAGTACAAAGGAAGAAAATGAAGTTGCAATGTTTATGGCAGCTGGGTTCTCTGTCCGTTGGTAACTGCTTACCACAAATAACTGCTTGCTGGTGCCCACACATGATATTTTAAGATCTGAGCTCTTAAAAAGAAGCTCTTAAACATCAGCAATATTTAGTGCTGTGCAGCCTTCTGGCCACCACATAATGACTGCAGTGTTTTTTATGAAAATGAAACTCATCACATTCTGGGCCTTGCTTTAAGACCTCACATCAATCGCTCGACCCCAAGCCGTGCCTCACACCTTTTCAATTCCCACAGCCTTGGTCTTTCCGTTACGTTAGCCTTAACGTCTCTTTTCTGCCTTCTTCCTTGCTGCCTGCTCCTTGAGGAAATATGCTCCCTCCAAAGCCGTTTGCTAAACAATTTTCTTACCAATCTGGAGGAGAGAGGGAAACCTGGTCAAGTCTAGAAGGCAGACACGACTAGAGCACAGTTATTGGCTGTTTCTTACAATAAAACCGAACTGGGCATAGGTAGTGAAAAATCAAGCGGCAAGTAAGATAAGTAAAGGAAAACTTATCTTTGTCCCATACAAAATTAACGGTGGGACTCATTTCCAGAGGATATTTTGAAGAACATAAATAGAAAGGATTTTAAAAATGGACTAAGCAAATGAATGAAGTCTGGATTCAACACTCGTTATGAAATGCAATGAATCAGATGAAACAAGCCGCTGAGAAGCCCCCAGAAAGCTGGTAGGAGCTGTGAAAACCAGGCACCAGCTGCTGGTCCTACGGGAAGTGGGATGGACCTGACTCAGAGTCACTCTTAGGTGCTTTTCAGTCACGGCACCCATAAGGAGTAAAGCAACTAGCCTCAGGGCTATGACTGTGTCTTTCTTTCTGTAAGGTTGTCTCATGCAACTGAAAAAAAGTACAGTAGCTTTATTCATTCACTCTTTCTTCCATTCCTTGACAACCCCATACACTACGGCTCTCCCTTGCTCCTTGGTCTCCTCTCTAAACAGTGGACAACAAATGCTGAACAAAGTCTTTCTATCAGGCAGGCAAATCGGTTGGCCCTTTCCAAAGCACTTGGTCTTGTTTCAGTCCCTTGTCCCAGACCCTCCTGGTGAAACTGGGGCTCAACAAGCAACGAGGCCAATGCCAAGTGTCTGAAAACTCTTCCCACCAGTCTATTTTTCTTTGAAAACCTCCTACCCACTGGTTGTTTTGAATTAGGGTTTTGGCCTGGGATTACACTGAATTACACGACATGGCATGAGAATATATATTGCAAACAGAATGCAAAACTGTTCTGTGGCCATTAGCTGCCTATACAGTTCCTTAGCATCACTACATGTTGTGACTTGGATAGTGCAGGCTGCAGTCAGCTGAATTTCTTGTGCTGAGACGGCGCTTTTTCCCACCTAGGGTTACGATACCTCAGAGGAAACGAAGGATAAGCCACTGCTTCGGAAACCTCATTTGTCTTGTGCCTTCTCATCTGAGATGCTGGTACACGAAGAGATACTGGGGAGCTTTGTTTCAGCGCCTTGCTGAGGATGCCGGGCGGTTGAGCGATGCTTAGTGCTGCTAGTCACCAGATGTCCCGAAGCTGCGGAGTGCGAATGTGCCCACAGTAAACAACCAGGGACAATGGGGACTCTAAGGAGGAGGAATGGGTTTGTACCAGGGCTAGTAACTGTACCTGAAATAACAAAGGGGCAATTCAGCTCATCGGGACGGCACACTGCGGCGCAGTGCAGAAAGAATGAATGAGGAAAGATTAGCAAGGCTTGGCTTGTGCAGGCTGGCACATGATAACATTATTGCTTCTGTCATTTGATGCCGGGTAAAGAATGCAGAAAGAAAGTGCTTTTAGTCAGCTAAGTTAGCATATGACGTTGGTGAGGTTATTTTCTGGTATTTTCTGCTCTGTCCCCTTTTTCTGTCCCCTGAGTCATTCCTCTTCTCCTTTCAGTCTGGTGATATTCCCAGCTATCAGGCAGCAGCACGACCGCGGGATTCCTAGCATAGCAGAGTCAGTGCCGACCCAGCGGGGATCGATACACTCACAAATTCCCAGGGTGGTTTACCAGCATTTTGGGCAGACTTTGAGCGGATCAAAAAAAACTGGGTGTCTGGCCTAGGGCATTCGTAGTGGAAGAAAAAAAAAGATCTGATGAAGTTTTGAAAAGATCTGAGAAATTGGATAGCTCTGCTTTAGGAGGGTGAATGCACATTGCGAAACCCCACGTTAGGCGTCTGGGCCTGAAGATGTTGGTTTGTACTCTCCGTGACATACTTTGTAAAACAGGAATCTCAATGTAAATAGTAGCAGATAAAGGATTTTTAAAATGGCTCATTGCCATGAAGAAAAGGGGCAAGCAAACAAGCAAATGCAGCTGAGAGAATGAAGGTCCCATAACTCACGGTGCATTTGTTTACTTACTTTGGCATGAGACGCAGGTGTGAGTTTGTTCTTTGTTTCTGCAGGCTGGAAAAAAGCCTGCCTGCTCCTTGCCATGCAGGTAAAGTGAGTACGGAAGAATATTCCTTAAAGCTGTGCTTTGCCACCTTTTTTTAATGAAAAGACACATGCCTTTTGGAAAAAGAAGTCCAAGAACTGGCGAAAGTTAAATAAATAAAATCTGCAAACTTTCATGCAAGGCTCTAACAATGGTTTTGATTTATTCTCCTCACATCTCCCTGAAATAAGCTAAATTTTGAACGTTCATGGATTACCCTCCCCAGTTTTGCTTCCTGGCATGGTTCTTTGCACATTTTCACCTGTCAGGGGTTGCAAATCCCCCCTGACCGCAGCCTGCAGACTCTTTACACTCTTTTCTTGGTTACATTAGTCTTTTGAATTTAAAATCTTGTAAAGGATTTTTTTAGAAATACTTTTTGACCTTAGCCGGCTTAGACCCTTTATACTGAGAGTTTAGGGGTAGCTCCTCTGCGGGCACAGAGAGGCTGGGAGCGGGCAAAGCCTAAGAGCAGCAGTGAGGGCGGCTGAGCGGAGCCCGGGTGGGAGCCGCTGGCTGCAGGGAAACTGTTTTTGGGGAGGACTGGACCCATCCAGCCTCAGGAGAGGGAATTTAGTTTTCAGAACTAAATCCAGCTGTGGGGAAGCCCCTCCTGGAGCTCCGGGTGGGAGGGGGTGTGCTCGCAGGGCCACTCTGGATCCCAGCAGGACAGGCGCTCAGGCCGGCTGCGTGACCCGGATCTCGCTCCTGCGGGATGGGTGAAGGGGCGAAAAGGAGCAGCTGGGGAGAGTGACCTGGTGGGCTGAGAAGCAGAATCTGGTGCGTGGAGATGCGGAGGCTGGAGAGCAGACGGGGGGAGGGAGAGCGGGGGGG
>NW_010548204.1:70331-87147 GCF_000687285.1 Phaethon lepturus
GCCAGCTGCTCCGTTGATGGTCCGTGTATTTGGCTAATGACGGTAATAAAATAGGATTAGCCGCTAGTCCTGGATTGATGGCCACGGCAATTGTCAGACACTCTGCTTCCCTCCTGTGAGTAAATGATGGTGGTGGCACGTGGGAATTACTTTTTAAAGCTAATTAGCTGGGTGCTAAGTGTCATCAGAGAGTTAACGTTTCAGGCAAGCACAACCTGGGCATAACTGCAGCCTCTGTAAATTTGTTTGCCCTATCAATACCTGCCACTGTCAATTACTTAATTCCTCCTCAGCTGTTTGAATGCTCGTTTCAAATCTTGCTTTACACGGATTTATTAATTGGTTTCTGGTACTGCCAGAAGATATCAGGAGCTTTTCAGACCAGAAGGAGATGAGTTTCTGGCTCCATGAGCTCTGTAATCTGGAGGTAAGAGATTAAACGAGAGCCTTGAGAAAGGCAGCGAGGACGGTGTGCTGATACACCTTTGGTCTGATGCTACCAAATCCGGGGGAGATTTCTAATGGGGGGCAAGCCCAGGACTGAAAGGGTTGGTGTTCGGAGGACTTGGTTCAGGTCTCTCAGATGTGGCTGGGAGCTCCCACCAAAGCAATGGCAGCCCGAGTTACGCAGGAGACTCCTGCTGCCGTTTACACCAGCACCGGGAGAAGCATAGCAGCGGGAAAACAAACTCCGGGAGAGAGGCCAGACAAACGGGACGGCCCCAGGGAGTGCAGGGAGCAGGAGCTGGACGGGGAGGACGGGGAGGGGAACCCCAGGGGGCGGAGGGAGCGGGGGCTGGAGGGGGGGGGGGGGGAGAGGGGGGAGAGGGTCGCCTGCCTCGGCGCGCCGGGGCAGTGCAAGAGGGGTGAATCGTCCCTGCCAGCCTGATAAGGAAAGTAATAATCAGGAAAAATCTTTATCAGAGCTGACTCAAACATTTTTGCCCTATCTTAAATCGGAATGTTTGCTTTTACTGCTGTTGGTTTTCTTTTTGTTCTGGCTGCTGCGTCTCTGAAATTTTTGTGGCACAGATGGCTCCCTGGTAATTTGTGTGTACCTCCTCTCAGCAATAATATCCTCCTCTGGGGTAGCTTTTATTAATTGTGGTTTTTTTTTTTTAAGGGACACCTGTTTGATGTGAGTATTAATTGAAGAGAGCAATAACGAAGTGGGCTGGCAGGTGAAAACCCTTTTCTTGATCTCCCTGTACTTATCTTTAATGCTTTCAAGCTTATAGTATCAAAATAATTAATTAAGGTGGCATTTCTGTGGCCAAATGGAGAGTGCTCATTTGGCCCGCAGCTCTTCGCAGCTGCTCAGCTGACACGTAAGGAAGCATTTCTGCGCCGCGCATGTGTGGCACGCCGCAGTCCTGGCGACCGAGTGTAGGAGTTTATTTTGGAAACTGCTAATGGCTTTGTTTGCACGTTTATTCCCTTTGCTGAGAGAGAACTGCAAACTGTTACTGTGACCTTTTGCGTTACTACGATAAGAAGCTGTTTTGGAGGAAAGGAGGTCACCCAGGAGCCTTTGCAAAGGCCTTTAGCCCGTCTGCGTGGAGGGAGGTATGGTGCTGTTTGCAGCTGGAATCTATAGGCTGGGTAATATTTGCTAGGGTAAATAGTTAGAATTTAGGTGTAGGAATTTAGAAATAGAAAGAAGCTAATGCACATACTTATTCGAGGCACTGGATTGCTGAATTTGAGGGTCCAACTATGGAGGCATCTACAACCATGCCAGGACCAGGGCAACGAAGCTGGTGAGGGGGCTGGAGCACAAGTCTTATGAGGAGCAGCTGAGGGAACTGGGGTTGTTCAGTCTGGAGAAGAGGAGGCTGAGGGGAGACCTTATCGCTCTCTACAACTGCCTGAAAGGGGGTTGTGGTGAGGTGGGGGTTGGCCTCTTCTCCCAACTAAATAGCAACAGTACGAGAGGAAATGGCCTCAAGTTGCGCCAGGGGAGGTTTAGATTGGATATTAGGACAAATTTCTTCACTGAGAGAGTGGTCAAGCATTGGACCAGGCTGCCCAGGGAGCTGGTGGAGTCACCATCACTGGAAGCGTTCAAAAAACGTGTGGATGTGGCACTTCAGGACGTGGTTTAGTGGGCTTGGTGGTGTTGGGTTGACAGCTGGACTTGATGATCCTAGAGGTCCTTTCCAGCCTTAACGATTCTGTGATTCTATGACTGCTTGAAGTTGATTTCCAACAGAGCAGAGAGACACATACAGAGGGGAATGCACCTTCCTCCCGTCTTTGCTTTGGAACCCTGCAAAGTTGTCAGATGCCGACGGAAAAGGGGCTTTTGGTTTCTAAAAGGCGAAGTAGCAAACGACCCTGAAGATGGAGCAGCAGCAGACCTCACAAAGTGTTCTTCTGCCTTCAGACCATCTCTTAAACATAGCTGCAAAAAATTCAAGTTTTAAATGTTAATTTTTATATAAGAAACAAACTATAAATTGTGCTTGTTCTTCATTTTCGCACTAGAGCTGCGAACAAGGCATGTCATATTGCCTTCATAAATTAATCCCAAACAATCAGCTCTAATTTACTTTCAAGTTTTGGTAACATTGGTTTCCATATATGTCCCCAGCTTCTATTAGTAAGAAAAATCTAGTTATATGAATCGCAGTTTATGACAGGGAAAACTGAATTATGAAGACGTTTTTACTGAAAGTCCTATGTGTTGGGTTTTTCCTTGGTTAAATAAGTAGCTTGAAACTGGTCATTTCAAAAAGAAAGAACAGTGCTTGTTGTTTTTGCAGTGTCCTTTTCAGATTGTGCATATAATAATATATAAAATGAGGCATATTTCCATAGCTGCCATTCTAGAGTGAACAAAGCTTGTTATTAGATGTCTAGCCTAGTTTGTTTGATTTGAACTGCAGTCAGAGGGATGAGTGCATGCTTGACATTTCTTTTGCAGTAAAATGTCTAAAGCAATGCCAGCCCAGGCTCCATTATGGGAAACTAGTGAAATCTATTCAGCATGTTCGTGAACAACAGTTTTAACTTTTAATAAACTTACAGAGTATATAACCACTTTTGGCCGCATATGCTCCATTTTTCTACTTTTTGATGTTTAAAAAAAAAAAAGCGTAGGTTTTCTTAGATATGGAAAAAATACTAGCAAAATCCATATTTGTTTTATGCAGCTGAGCCTGTTTATATTGCCCATGCTAAGGATTATGTGCCCTCAGATGGGAGAGGAATCATGTTCCAGACTACGCCCATTGTGGAGAGCCATTATTGTGAAAGATGATGGAGAAAAAGTAAAGAACCTTCTTAATGAATATGTAAGTTGTGTGAATAGAAGAGACATTAGGAAGAGTGACCTTAGCTCAGTTCCTTGAACCATGGATGTACTGTAAGTACATCCTGAGCTGATCCCTTTTGAATGAATAATGTGAGCATATCTTTAAGTTTTATTAACTTCACTCTGCTAAACTGGGGCTCCAGGTTTGCTTTTTAAATCACGGATAATGGTATGTGTCCAGCTTGTTGTGATAGTTACAGATAAAACCACTCTGTGTTCTAAGTAGTATTATCCATGCTTAAAAATGTTGAAGAAATAGGCAAAGTGTATTTCTCCCTCTTGGATTCCCTGGAGATGCCTGTCTCATGACCGATGGTTTGCCATTCTTGCTGGTGCTTCTTGGTGCATCAACTTGAAGTATGGTGCTACTTAAAAGATGTCCGACCTGCCTTCTCTTTTAAGCCCTAAGACCTTCACACCAAGGATGCTCTATTTCCAGCTCTCAGTCCCAGCTCCAGTAGGAAGTGGCATTTCACTGAAGTCACTGAGAAGCCACCAGCTGGCTAATGGGGTCTACCTAAAATGAGGGCAGACTAGTGTCATTTATCCTAGAAGTGTAAACTCTCTCTTTCGCTCCTGTCCCAGCAAAGTGATTACGGACGTATCGCTTCCTACAGCTGCAAAAAACAATGGACCCCAAAAACCAGAGCAGCTATTTCAAGCTTTTTGAAGCTACTGTAAGTCAGCCAGGAGGGGTTGGCAGGTCGCTGTTGGGGCAAAGGAACACAAGGAGCTCCCACCTGGGGCATCTGCACTGTAGGTATGCTCTTTGTTTCTTCATTCCTCACCCACCAAAATGCAGAGGAGAGAAAAAGGACATAAAGGAGGAGTAAGTGTAATACACCTTCCACGTTCTCTGCTAGGCGACTGGCAGAACCTAAATTCTCTGACAAGAATTTAATATGGTTTTTGAGTTGTGGCTAGGACAGAATATGCTATGGATCAATATTATAATTGGATATTAATCACTTTAGAGATTGCTGTGCAAGTTCCAGGCATTGCTCGTGTACCTCTCCTACTTAATGGAATTATTTATGTATCTTTAGATAGGCACAAACCTTTTTTGCCACAGCAGTTAGTTAACTAGCCTAAAGGCTGATATAAATAGTGGATGACTAAGACCAGAAATCGGTGTGTAGAAGTGGCCTGTACTGCACACTTGTACTGCTGGAGCCCTGTCAAGGCTCCGTCCAGCAAGCTGTGTTGGACGGGCCGGAGGGATGCTCTAACATCCAGCAGCTAGAAGCTCAGCCAGGACTGATGTTGTGGGAGGCATCCGAGCTCTGCCTCTTCCCAGCAGCAGCAGGAAGCGGTTTCAGAGTTCTCCCTTTGGGTTTATGCCACCCGAATGTGGATTTTTTTTTTTTTTTTTGGTAAATAAAGAATGCGTGCAGCTTACTTTACCTTGGTAAATACAGCATAAGCGTATGTGTAAGGTTGATGGTAGTGCAGAGTTCATGACTTTGAGAGGCTGGTCTGGCAGCTGGGGAGCCTGGTTTTAGGGTTCTTTGCAAGCAAAGGTGGCAGTATTAATGCCATCAAGGCTGATGGAGCAGCATAGCAACCACAGCAGATGTTAATGAGATCAGTGCAGAGAAGATCATAATAATGTACCAAAAGCAAGCAGCTTACATATATTGGAGATCCATTTCCAAATGAAGAAAAAAGATGTATTTCCATGCCATCTGCACTAGCACATGAGTAAGTCTGGCACAGCAGAATCACGTTCTCACAGCATTCACCTTGGGAGAGCGTCCCGGTTAGGGATCTGCCTCTCCACCACAGGGTCTTCCCTGCTTTGGGATTTTCTAATTGCTTCCCTCCTCTGATCTTGAGTGAACCATTTTGGCCTGGCTCAATGATGCAAATGTGTCAGCAAGAGCACTGGTGCGATACAGGATATTCCATGGATGGGCAACCTCTTGGGAGGAGGCAGAGCCCTGCCAGGCTGCTGAAGGCTAAGTCCCAATGTGCTAAATAATAAGGATAACCAACAAAAACCTCCAGATGAGGAGGAGTATACTGGTGGCAAAATGGCACTGCTGGGTGATGTAATTAATCTGTGCTACTCTAGTGTTTGCACAGTAACAACAAATACATACCTTTTCCCCAAATTATGGAAGAAGTTGGGTAGCTGGGCACCCAACCGAAGCAACTATTGCATTCAAGTCTGAATTGTGAATACAAAATGTAACTGGGTTGGTTTCACTGAAGGAATGAGAACAAGATGTCACAGATCGCGGTAGCACATGCAGCAAACTGGGGCTCTTAGTCACTGTCAGTTGTTTTTCTGGTGGCTGGCAGCTATCACTTGAATTTTCCTAGCTAACTAGATTGAGTCCCAAATATATGCCCCCTAATCAATTTGTTATGGAGAAGAGACTGAGCTCTTTGTGCATAAAGATGGGTTTTATTAATCACTGTAAACTCATGTTTCCTTCATGAAATCCCCACTTTGGGATGTTTGTGGTGTCTTTGAAGTGTGTGTCTTAAAGTGTTTATATAAAGGTTCAAGGTTAGTACCTGCTAGCAGTAGTTTTCCTTAACACTTCATATCAGACAGTGTACCTAACATTTTACTATTTATTGGTTTGCTGTCTGGGGGAAATTTTACTAATTTTTTTCTGAAGATTAATCCGGTCATCCAAAACAGACATTAATATGAGGATGAAGTCTTCTGTAAACAGAATTATGTTTAACGTTCCCACTTCCAAGTGCTTCTCAGCACTGTTGCATTTCTTAAATCCTCACTGTGAACTTCCTAATAGTATATGATGGTGTGATGTTTTTAGTCTCTGTGTAAGAGCAGGGAGCTACTGCCCTGCCATGTCTACTTTCAGCTTTTAGTCCGTGTTCACTACTTGAGTGCAGTTAATTTTTGCATAAGGCTTCTGTTTTTTCTGAAGGTAAACTAACAGTTTGCATGCACTTTCATTCCTTTTATGGAATTTTTTGGTGCATTTTGATTAAGATAATCTGTCAAATAAGTGTGTGACTGGCAGTGACAAACTGACCCTTGTGCCATTATTGGTTCCTGTTGGGACGTCTTCAGTAGTGGTCTGGTAGTGTTAAAGATGGAGATGAAGGAAGACAATATGGCCCCAATGAAGCTAGTTAGAAAAACTCCCATAAACTTCAGCAGAATCAGGATTTAATCCTTGCTATTTTACAGTAAAGCAAAGCTACATGGGAGAGAAGCCTTTAAAAAAAAATTATTAAAGAACAGTTGTGATCTTGCATGTCAAATGTATTTAATTATAAAGATTTTTCCAGTATCTCTAGAGAATTTAGGGATATTCAGTGGGACCTTTTCTGTCTGGAAAATACTTTGCCCATTGTGGGCACTAGGAGAGGAAAAAAATTAAAATAAGCTGTCTCCAATTGCAGTTGGAAATGTAATACAATGGGAGAGGGCTGAGACCCACAGGGAAGCCAGTGGCAGCACTCCCATTGACCTTAATGGGAGCTGGACCACGTCCCACATGGCCTCGGAGACATTTGTGGGAAAAAACGTCTACTGTAAAACTGAAAGATGAGAATGAAGAAACGCATGAATTTCAAAACTTTGTGGCTCAAGTGGGCTTCGTGCCAAAACCTGCTGAAGCAAACACAAAGTCAACGGTCAGGCTGACTTTGTTTGACTCGGTTATGTCTGTCGTCCTGCTTTGTGGAAAATTTTGTCAGTTCGTTAGCTACTACTCTTAGAAAATACCTGTTCGTCATGCAGATAATATACATTAGCAGCACTTCTCCTTTGTATAACTGATGTACTGGATTTTATCCAAAATCATAGGAGAGAGGTTATTTTTGTGTTTGCCATCTTCACTAACGAAGTCCATCAGGAGCTTGTGACCTCTGGTCTCCAGCAGTTCCCCAACCCGGAGGTTGTCTCCTGTGGGATCAGCCAGAGCGTTATGTGATGAGACCTGTGGGCAAGGGCTGGGTCATCTTGCAGCCGGGGGGGAGGCTGCCAAAAGGGGGCCCTACAATGATGGGGTCTCTGCTACTGCAAGGCGAGGTAGACCATGGTGGTGTACAAATGCTGCCATCTCACCAGTTTTAAGGACAGCAGCAAAGTGAGGAGAAGTATTCATTAGAGGTAAAAATATTTTCTGGGTTTGAAATGCAACTGAGGAAAAGCTTAAATGCTGAAAAGGCATTTGCTTCACATAGAGGAAAAGGAACGCCTAAAGGACTGCAGAAAGGGGGTGAAAATATCTTCTACATCAATAGTTCGGGGCCAGCAAAGGCCAGAAAGCCCTCAAGCTGCTATTGTCTGCTTGCCATTTTGTGAAATGATGGAAAAAGATCTCCATCATGGTTCAGTTCACAGTGATCAGATGTCCAACATATAAGCGTGGGCAGTAGAGAGCTAAAGACAGTATGAACACAGAGCCTCATCCTGGGTACCAGGACAAGCTTTGCTCCATGTCTCTCCAAGTGCCTCAATTCTCCAAACTACGTGAAAAAGTTTCCAGAACTTTCAACAAAGCAGGGCTCACTAACATGAACTTTGGAGGAAATCGGGAGGGTCTTCGCCCTCAAACAGCACTCAGACAGGCAAAGACCGATTAAGGCATGGCAACAGGCAGAAAGAGCACAGCTCCTGAGAAAAGGATTGCTTGAGCTTTCTGAAGAACTTGCTAGAAGCCACAAGGCGTCTTGGAAGGAACGGGGATCATATTTCAGCCTTGGATTTTAGGCACACGTTGTGACAGCCCGCGGCAGACATGCCAGGAACTTCATTCCGTAAATCACATTTCTTGCAAAGGAGGCCTCTGTGCTCAGTAGTAGTAGCATTTGTTTCTTCTTTTTCTTGGCTGCTTTGCTTGGAAGTGGTGTAAAGACTTAACCCTGGTGAGAAGGACCTGCAGAGAAATAATGGAGTATGTGAGAGCTCCGGCTTTTGCCTTGTTAAATGAAACTCAGTCTATATAAACACCCTTGAAAAAACCTACTGGTAATGCTGCACACACAGGATTCAGCAGCGGGCTGTTTTCATTTAGCTTTTTGGCAGCATTTTTAACAAGAATATGTTTTTTGTGACTTTCAAACCAGACACATCATCTTGGATGAACTATAATGGCAATAAAAGCATTGCAAATATCTCTATTTCTAACCCAGGTTTTGCTGGAAACATCTTACTACTTAGAGGAGAAATAGAGCCTTTGTGTACTGAGTATAACAATTTGCTTAGAAGGGAGTGTGTACTAAAACATACTCCTGTCCTTACTCGCACCCCAGCTTTACTCTCAGTATTCCTCCTTTGGTTTGCTCAGTATCTCACCATCTTGTTATGGGTGGCTTTTACTTTCATCTAGCCATACTGCAGAAACTTCAGAAGACTGTGACCTTACATACCTGGCCTTTTCCCTCTGAAGTATGTGATGTGTTTAGTCTAACTGTTTCATATACACAAAGGCTAGCATCTCCACAAATGACTTGTTTGTAGAGAAAAGTTTGTTCAGTCAGGTGGTGAGGGTGAGGAAGATCTCTGCTGTCAGGAAAGAAGATGCTGCAGTCTGAGCAAGGTCTGCTTCGAATGCTTCTGAATAAATACTTTGCAAAATAAGAAATGTATATACAGAGCTATGATGTTCAGCTTGACTACTGTGGCTATCATTAAGAAAATGGTAGTGGAGATAGTCATCATGAAAGGGTTTAACTGGCAAAAGCACTCACTGATTTGCAGAATAGATGTGAGAAGCTGCAATTCGAAGTTCCTGCCCCTACCAGAGATACTGAACCCCGCCACCAGCTCTCACAGGCTTGTTGGTTGCATATGTATCTAACTCCAGACTAAGGTTAGGTAGGAATTGGCCCTCATCTGGAAAGATACTTCAGAATCTGTCTCAATAGCTAGCAACTTTCTAGCTTCCAGCTAACTTTCATGTCTTCTACATTTTCTTGTCATTGCCAGTTGATAAGCTTGGCACAAATTGTCCCTGTTAATCCTGAGCAGCACAATTCCATTCATCACCCTAATAAATTCAGTCTACTTTTTTTATTCTGGTCGGTTCTGATCCCATTCTCCCAGAATGGGTACTCCCATCTTCCTCTGTTTGACAGTCCTTCCCAGTCGTACGCTATCAGCAAAATTCATCAACATGCTCTTATTTCCTGTGCCAAGAACATTAATGAAAATATCTAATATATTCAGCCCCAGGACCAAGCTTCTGGGAGCTCTCCTCTTTGATTCCCTCTGTGCTGACGGTCTCCCTTTCAGTTTCAGATGATACCTCCAGCTTCCCCAAGAATCTCCCTCTCCTCTCTGGTGAAAGAGTTGCCAGAAATGTTGGGCTCTACCCGTTCTTCTGCCCAGAAGCTGGGGGAAGCCCCCCATGACCTGGTATGAGACTGCTGGCTGCTCACTAGGGCAAGAGAGGCTTTGCCGTGGCGTGCTCCTCCATCCCCAGTGCCCTCATACCGGCTAGTTACTGAGAAGAACTCAGAATTCAAAAGTAGTAATGGTGTGTCACCAGATTTACAGTGGCCAAGGGTTTGATTTGTGTTTCAATTACTGTAAGAATGTAAAGGAGCCCTAAAAAGTCATAATTTCCATAGTGTGCACTCTTTTAGTGTAGAAGTGAGAAAAATAACCAACTATTGACTTCAGAGGCTATGCCTAAAAAACCCTTCACCAATGAAGGTGAAGGAGGGAGTGAATGGGGAGATGACTTAGGTAAGCTAAGCTCTGCAATGCTACTGTGTTTTATAGTCTCCTGAGGTGGCTGAAATATGCTATAAGCCTCTTCTACCCTTTGACATGCAAGAAACAGTCCCTTGCTCTGCAGTGCAAGGACAAGAAGTACACCTTTTTAAAATAAAGATGATGAGAAAATGCAGAACTCTTGGAACTGGGGCGGTCTCAGAGCCAAAACACATTTGTTTATCAGCCTTAAAAATGAAGAGTTAGTGTAAAAATAAATTGTCTCTTTCCCAAAAATGCTGGTTTTATAAGAATAATGGGTCATGGGATGTTTATCGCCAAGAGCCAGTACCTTGTTGCCTTGATTAAAACACAGGCTTGCTTCTATCAAACAGCTGCTTGCTACCAATGCAACGCTTTCCCAGGAAAACGTGGCATCTGCACAGAGCAGCTTCCCCTGCTTTGGAGGACAGCTTCCCCCTGAGGATGCCGATCGCACCGCGCTCTGCGCACCCCCGCAGCTGCAAATGCAACCGCCATGGACCACAGCAGAAACCATCACCTCCAAACTCATCGCCTGCTCCCGTGAAGAAAACCACAGGCCTTGCCGTGCCCAAAGCGTTTACTTTTTCACCTCTGTCCTCCTTCGCCCAGCAAAGCGACCACCTCTCATTGATCACTGACACGTGTCAATGGATCGCAGCATGTTGCAGGATGTTGGAGCATCACAATCTGCCGAAGGAGCGAGAGTGCCGTCTGTTGTTGTGCTGGTCATCGCCTCACCCCGTGCGGCGTGCCATAAGGCACGCAGTGAGTTAACTGTGCGCCGTGCTATCGCTTGGAGGTACAAGTCAGCCTCTTTGCGTGAGCGCTGCCCACGCAATGGGGAGAACTGTCAAGCTGCAACATGCCGGAGACACCGAGACACACCTACTGGAACGGTGCTTCGCCTTCCCCTTCCCCTTCCCTTGCTTCAGCCTTCAAAAGTTGAATGGAAAATAACAATCAGGTGCTGTATTGTTTATTTTCAAATTCTCTGTGCCAAACGCAATAAACATTCCCTGCACCGTGAAGACCGTCACAGAAACAGCCTACTTGGGTACGTTTGCCTGCTGATGTGTGACTGTGCATGGCTATGGCTTTTTGCCCTTTGGGCTTGTGGTGGCCACAGCAGCCGCAGCCCTGTGGTGCTTCGGTTTTGTGTTAGTATGGCAGTTCAATGACGTTTGATGCGGATCGGTCTATTGTAACATGGGAGATGGGATGGGGGGGGCTCCCAGAGAGGTGCCCATGCCCTTCTGTGTGAACTGTGATGGTCTGAGCATGCCAGCGGGAGCATGAACTGCTGAGACACAACTTCAGCCCCAGAGGAGTTGCTGGTGCTGTTGGTGCTACGGTGTGTCTGCTTCCACAACCCATTTGCTGAGAATGCCCTCTCCCTTCTAACCCATTGGGGTATTTGATTCAAGAAGGAAATTGTTACGGTAGTGCTATAGGTGTGTAAGCACAGGCTTTGCAGAGGGGGATGGACAGTACACAGCGTATGAGGATAACCTCTGAGGACAAGGACTGTACAAGGAGCACTTGGTGGTGGGAACAAGCCCCCCATGAGCACCCCCCTGTGTGGCGTGCGTGCTCGGGGCCAGGGGTTGGCCAGGGCTGCATCTGCACTTGGGGTGTTGCCCTTGGCTGGGGTGTGGGGACCAGGGAGAGGGAAATGGGGGAGCAGGAGTGATGTGTGGCTCCAAGGGCTCTTTCCTGCCTGGAGCCACCAGCAAACCTGGAATGTGTTGTCCCTGCTGTTGGTTATACACCACAGCTGGTGAGTGCTAGAAGCGTGTTCCCCTCTGCAATGACCATGCTTTATTTTCATTTAAATGTTAAATTGCTCTAAATGAAAGATTGGATAACCAACCTTAATTTAGGTTACTCAGGAAATTCCTTTAAAGTAAATTTACACTGAGTTTATTGGCTATTCTGTGCGAACCCTCTCTGACAGTATGTGTGTCACCCTACTCTTCTCTGTGTGGGCAAACCATTAGTGCAAGGGTACTGGTGTGGGGAAAGGGCTCTTTAATGAAGCAAAGTTATAATGAGGTTCTGTGGCTGAAAGCTGAAGCTGAAGAATTCAGACCAGTAATAGGTGTGCATTCTTGGCCACTGGAGAATTTAATATCTGAAACAATTTGCCTAGGGACATGATGAATTCTCCCTTTGAAAACTTAAATTAAGATGGGGTTATTTTTTTCTAAACAATCTGGTTCAACCTGAAGTTATGGTCTTGATGCTGGAGGTACTGGGAGCAAGTATATGACCCAGGCGATGCAAGAGTTCAGACCAGACCCTGCAAGTCTCCACTTGGGAGAAATAAAATGTGTTGAATGGTATGGTAAAGTATTGCTTACCTTTGTGTTTTGAATCTTAACTCAACCTCCCCTGCATGAAGAAGTGGGGAAAAAGTGAGAACAAATGACATTTTCTGAATCGTTTGTTCTGTGATGTATTTTTACATTTTTATCTATTACTCCAATAATTTCTCACTGACATTAAATGTACTTGACCCAAAAGGAATCAGATCACCTCTGCAGAGCTTCCTGATATCTTTTCTTATCCTGGGGAATGGGTTACTGCCTGCTTGCCTGCTAGAAAACCAGTGCTAAGGGATAATTCACCAGGAAACACCCCAGGCCAAGTAATGAACCACACAGTACAGCAGCCCTCTTTCTACTCATTTTCCTGCAAAAACAATCCATGTGCTTAAATATTTAAGGAATGCAAAATAAAGTGGTGGTAGTGACTCTGAGCTCTTAAGTGTATTCTTCTACTCTTCCCTCTGCGCAGCAGTATACTAAGGGGAGTTTTACAAAAGCCCCTGTGTCTGGCAGGGTGCAGAGCTCCTTGGCTGGAGCAGGACTGCTCCTCCTCCTCCTGGTCCCTTGCAGAGGAGCTGCAGCTGCAACGCAGGGACATCCAAACCACTGCTACCTGCCCAAGTGATCTGTGAATCCATGGCCACCAGCAGATGAGCTGGGATGAACATGGGCATGGAAATGTCTACTACACCACTGGAAATACCTTGGCTGGCAGGAGCTACCAAGGCTGTTACCATGGCTGTGCTGGTTTTTGATGAGAAGGGAGAAAATGGCGAGTGAGAAGAGGATCTTTGTTTGATACAATCCCATAGAAGCATTCTCCACAACCCAAGAGTACCCTACGTACTCTTTCAGCATTGTATAGGTCTTCTAGATTAATCTGGTAATGATGATCTAGATGAATTCTTGTCCTTATTTCAGCTGTTTCTATACAAGAGCCCTGAAGAAAAAAAAAAGGCCTATATATGAGGTCTGCTTGACTTTTCTCTGTCACTAATGATAGTGGTGAGTAAGTGTGTAACAGGGAGTGCCAAACTTAATTGTGTTGTATGTGGATAGTGAGTTTTCTCTTAATACTCTGGAATTAGTAGGTAAACTAGAAAGTGCTTTTTGGGGAAATCAATGTAGTGATTCCAGTATGTCCTGTGATTTTTACATTTACATTTATTCTATCAGCTGGTTTGATTAGCCCTCTGACCGAGTCCCCACAACTACATCAGTCGGACTCCCTCTCTTGTGCTTTAGGAAATCATTCTAATAAATGTTGCTAGTTATTTTAACTTGTTATTTTACTGTGAACAGAGCAGGGCTAGAGCAGAACTGAATTACCAATGTAATTAATGGGAAAATCTTGTGAAAAGCAGGTAATTCCTAAGAATTAGGAAAATGATTATTTGATTTGTTACTATGCTAAGCCCGAATCCATCCTTTTGCCAATGCTAAATTATTCTTTATTGTCTACAATGCAGCTTGACAAACTTGTGTCACATTTTTGAGCTTATTGCCCAGTAGCTATTGAAACTAACAGAAAAATTCCTGTTTTCATTTCAAAATAGCACACTTCAGTGAAAAAAAAGATGCTTACCAACAAGAATTTTCATTTTTAAAGGAAGAAGAATACTTTAGTAAAGAGTGTCTTGGGGAAAAGCACATGTTTATCTCCCTGTGTTTACTGAAAATAAACACAAGACTTTTCCTTACAGAAGTTCCCTTTACTGGCAATGAGGCACAGACATGAAAAGCTCTGCGGGGTTGTGATCTCTGGTTGGTGCTCAGGGCTGGCAGCTGGGAAAATTCTTATGTTCTTCTGTCTTCATGGCTTTCATCAGCAGAGATGTGCAGGGTGGCCTCTTAAGGTTGTAGCTCACCAGAGACTATGTACGAAGTCAGGAAGAACACCCTCTAGACAGGCAAGGCGGTGAGATTTATATGAGGAATTTCAAAGCATGCAATTGAGAACTATGTGTAGGTAATTTTTGTTGGGCAGATGTTTCTTTATTGGCCTGAAATAAACACTGCATTTTTAAATGCTTCATGCTGTTTGGCCAGTAAATTATTTAATGGAACAAACAGTTAATCTTTAGTGTCCTCGCCTTGACTCTGGCTCTGCTCTTCAAGCTCACAGTTAGTCTAGAGCAAATGTTTCTGCTGACAAATTCACAGTGATTTTTCATGTTGTTGCTGTGATCTGGCACATTTCTTCAAGGGAAAACAAATCTTTTCTTGATATCAAAAGGGGAATATTCACCTAAGGAGAAATTGAATAAAGGCTGGCTATTTGGGTGTACCTTCCACCAGAAGATGACATTTATCCTTATGTTTGGGGGTTGGACTAGATGACCTTTAAAGTTCCCTTCTAACCCCAACTATTCTAGGATTCTATTCTATGTTTAAATCTTGAAAGATTTTATTGACTTCAAACAAAGAAAAAACATCTTGTTAATGAGAAAGCACACTGTAAGCTCCTGACGAATATGTAAAAAAGCCTGTGTAGTTGTCGTCCTTCACAGAGCAGAGCTGGAACCAAACAATGAATAAAGACCATCAGTAAACTTCCAGTAGATGAGGCACACGTGCAATGGCCAGAAACCCTAATCATTGACATATTAGATGGTATTGCCAGCTAGCTGCTTATACTTTTTTTTTTTTTGATGTTACTGTAAGATGTAGAGGGTCTTGCACGCTGGATACATGCAAACTCTGTGTAAGAGACTGCTCCATCCCAAATGAGTTTAGAGTGTCCCCAGGACAGGCAGCAACAGAGCTAGTACTAGACCCCCAAGTCATGTCCAGATATTTTTGCCTGGTTGTAAAAAGAATTCCAGATTGACTGAAGTTTTTTTCTGTATGCATTAACATTAACTGAAAGTGTAATTAGCATAGACATACTTCTTCCTGTTGCTGTTCTTCTGATGAAAGGATTTTCTTCTTCAGGTTTTAGTCTAGCAGGTAGTAAAATATCCATGTTTTAACTAGCGGGGAGTGCTGATGGGGGAAGGATGATCATCAACCGAGGCATCGGGTGTAACCCTCTTGGGACTGTGGGTTCCCTTGTGACTAAGAGCTCATCACACACAACCTGCCAGTGCATTGGTGCTGTCGCCGTTAACTGTGATACTCTACAAGCAAAGGGAGACGTGGCCCTGAGGCGCTCCTTAGCAATAGGGTCCACTCAATAATAAATGGATAGGAGCAGACATAACCAAGTGTGTAGAACTGAGCCTTACCCTAGCACGGGGTACTCTGAATGGAAAACTGACCTCAGGGAGATTAGTTGTATGAAAGCGATACCCGGCCCTCACGCGGAAATAATTTCCATTGCTTATCTGCAAGCCCCTCTGCAGCGTGGGTGAATTGAAGTCAAACATTACACTTTAAAAGACAATTACGTGTCCTTCACTTCCTTGAGTCCCTCAAAAGCCAAATAGTGCTATCTAATCTAAACCACCCCAGCTCTTCTCCATCCCCTCAGACACATGCTGTGCATTACATTTCTGCAGAAATTCATTGCAGCCTGGTTCAGCAATCCCTTTGAAGTCCTTCGGAGCTTATCTGTACTCCAGCAAGCAAGGGTGTGTCTCCGGGCCAGCTTGCAGGCGACCGTAAAGCAGAAATTTATCCCAGAAGCCACAGGTGCCTCTCTGCAGATATTTTTTTCTGAGTATCAAGAAATGTCCAGAATTCACCCCAGAATAAAGGGCTACACTCTGAGGCTGTTGCTTGGCCTGAGGTGCTGCTGAGTCTTAGCAGAAATGTTGTGTGGGGCACACCACAGTGTCTTGTAGGCACGGTCCACGAGAGCTTTAAAAAAAGAAAGAAGAGCTTCAGGAAAGCACTGAAAACGGCCATAGCTGCCTTTTGCTACAGCTGGGGGCTGGCAGGAGGCATCCGGCTGGCTCCCCACCGAACCCCGGCGTTTCAGAGCACCGTAACCCCCAGGAGCACCCACCAGCACCAGCCCCTCCCTGCCCAGCGCCGCTCCCGCTCTGCGCAGCGCGTCCGGCCCCGCTCCACCTGCCCCTGCCCCCGGGGCCCCACAGCCATCACCATTCTCACCCCCTTTCCTGGCAACCGCAAACGCCTTCCCTAAAAAAAGCTGGAAAATGGTTTCACTAAAAAAAAAAAAAAGTCTGACATTAATCCTGAGATGAAAATGGCTGAGCAAGTATTTATGTTGATTTAAGGCTGTTCTCGTTACATTCTTGAAACTACTGAGGTTATCTTGTAATCCATCTGAATTGCAGCTTGCGGCATTTTGAGCTAATTTTCAATTGTGCTGCATTTAACTATTCTTTAACCTCCTTCTGCCTCCCAGTATATGTGGAAAAATGTACATCAGGCTTTGGATCCCCTCGTTTATGGCCCCTGAGGTGTCTCTGCATCAGAAAATGAAAAGAGAGCATTCCTTGAGAACAGAAATTCGGGGGCTGATGAGACTTTTGACTCTGCTGAAAGGTGACGCTTTTGCAGGGCTGGGTT
>NW_010548204.1:87203-87405 GCF_000687285.1 Phaethon lepturus
CACTTTCTGTTTATTGTCTGAACGTGTCGAGCGAATGCACGTCTCTATGGGTGTTTAGAGAGCGCAGCACCGGAGATGAGGTTTATTTATTCGCAAGATACGTATCACGCCAACAGCTGCAAACTCCTTCTCCTCGCTGCTCCGTCCATGCAGTTCAGCCCCCACCCCAGAGGACCGGCGGCGAGGGGCAGCGTGGCCGCCC
>NW_010548205.1:0-28371 GCF_000687285.1 Phaethon lepturus
CCCCTGGTGGGCTCACTCACCAGCTGTGCCACAGTTAGGTTTGGTGGAAACTAGAAGATGCCATTTCCCAAGAAAAATTCAAAAAATAAGCTCTGACCTCATGGGTCACTTAAGCAATACACTGCTCACCGAGGACTTTATGGATAGTCTAAATGCGATGACATTGCTGTTTCCATCCCCTGAATTCTTAAAAACTATGCTACTCCTTTCTTGGGCTTGAAAAAGTTAATGGTCTTTTTCCCTTCTGTTTTGAAAAGGGAAAATATGTGGTGATAGGTTCTCCTAATGGTCATTCAGAATGATATGTTTGCTTACAGTAATTTTTGCAAATTGGAAATCCACTTTTCTCCCCAGGAAATGAAGTTATTCCCAGTCTTGACACATTTCCCTGGACAGCTGCAATAAATGCACAGTTCATGTTTCTTGGAACCATCCCGCAGGCTGCCTGCAAACTTACCTGTGATTACTTACAGGTAGTCAATCAGTTGTGACCGAGTGTCACACAAGGTGAAGTCTTTGGAGTGTAATAACTGTGTACCTGCCTGTGCCCTTAGAAAGCTGATGTAAATTGTCGTGGAGAAGGCAACCTTAAGCTAATGCCTTGGTCAGGCATTGGAACAGGCTGCCCAGGGAGGTGGTGGAGTCGCCATCTCTGGAAGTGTTCAAAAAGCGTGTGCATGTGGCACTTCAAGACATGGTTTAGGGGACATGGTGGCGCTGGATTAATGGTTGGACTTGATGATCTTGAAGGTCCTTTCCAACCTAGTGATTCTGTGATTCTGTGATTCTGTAATGGCGCAATCCCCTTCCAATCAGGCATAGGAGGAGCACATATCTAGCCTCACCTCATTGCTGTGTATTTGCCTTATGCAGTAATTTTGCCTGGTGTGTGTGGAACATCGGTTCATTTCACTATTACAAATTTCCTGACTCATCCGCTCCTCCCTTTCAATTTAAATTTATTTTTCAGTCTCACATAATTTATCTCCAAAGGTATGTTTCATTAACATAAGTAGAAAATATTCTCAGTTGATTGTGTCATATGTAAAACAGAAGACAAAAGTGAATCGTGCATGGAACTTTATTATTATAAACCCAACACGTTTCTAGAAAGTTGTTAATTTTCAGTCCTTGGTTTCTTATTATTTTTACACAGACTACATGGAGAATTTCCAAATGCAGGTAGTAAATGTAATTTGTCAGGTACTGCAAACAGTAAGTTTTTTTACATAAAGATAACAGTTCTATTTCATACAGTTTTATCTGCATACAGCCAATGTATCATGAACTTAAAAACTTCTTAACATACTTCAAAATCCCATTTTTTTTCTGAATAGAAACAATGAAAGGAAGGAGCTGTGAAATGTGTGAATTCAGTGTATTTTCAGTGACATGAACGTCGTAATTGTTATATTGCATACCATTAGCTTTTTGGTCTTGAATGACAATCTTTCTGGTGGTCAAAAAAACCCAACCAGAAACAATTTTGTTGTGTGCTAATTCTAACAATGAAATATGAACATGATTATAATTGTATCTTTTCCATGAGGAAACATCAATAGTTCTTACTGAATATATTCAGTATATTAGAGGAGCTATTATAAATTGAGCATAATATAAGACTCATTAAAACATTTCCCAAAGGCTTTTTATCATTACTTTCAGACTCATCTCTTTCCTCACAGTCTCTGCCCTTCACATATATTTTCATATCTACCCACATAACAGACTATTGATATATTTCGACTTTTTCTAGGATTTCAGTAGCCATTCAGCACTGCCTCCATTCTCAGGACTCTTAACTGAGTACTACAGATGATGTCAGCATTGACATGTAGATAGACAAGTGATTCCTGTGAAAGACTGTAAACAGAACAAGGAAGATCCTAAATCCTGTCTTTGTCTGAGATCAGTTAAAATAAGGGTATCTTCTTGTTGTTTTGTGTTTTTAAATAAGGCAGCAAAGTTGACATGTTTTGAAAGGTATGTGGTAGCTCAGTCATTCTGAACAGTGGTTCCAGGGCCACAAGATGTGGACTTCCCATCCATGGGAATGAGAACACACCACAGTGTGCACAACACACCTGTTGTGGCCCACAAAAGTGAGTGAGGATGCTGAATACAATGGGGAGAGGTGGATAGATGTGGCTGCCCTTGCTTTGCCCATCCGGAAGCTTAACGCTCAACACAGTAGCCTCTGGGTGAAAGTCCGTGGCCTGTACTATGCAGGTTGTCAGTCTAGGTCATTGAATGGTCTTTTAAATGAACAAAGAGACTGGTAGCGTTTCTATTCCCCAATACATAGAGAGAGAAAAGACATTTGTACATATGAATATGACATATATCCACCCTTTAAGAATTTATTACTCCCACACCTTGTGAACTCTTGCTTGTTATATTAAAATTATATTTATCCTCCTCTTACTCAGGGGAACAAATAGGAAATAGAAATGAGGGAGACCTTCCTATGTATCTGATCCAATAAGACTTACCCTTTTTACCTGCTGCATCGCACAGCTCCTGCCCCTCCTGGTCACCAGCACCTGTAACTGAGAATGAGAAAATGCTGCCTGCTCTTTAGAAATCATAGGCAGGGTCACCGTGGTGTGCTAAGTAGGAGCGTGGAAGAGGACAGGCAATATCAGGAATATAGCTCTGCACACACCTCTGTCCACAGCCAACCAGACTCAAAAAGGGAAATCTGTTGCATCTTTAAAAGGGAACTGTAGCGTATCTTTGTGCCCATAAGAGGAACATAATTAGGGTCGGTTATAATGAGAAAAATATCTTTCCCAGAGCTGCTTTTACAGTGGGTCAGGACCGTGATGCTTTTTTTTTGCTCAGGACTAAGCCCAGAGCCTCATACTAGTGCTTTGAAAATAATGTAATAAAAAATTTGAAAGTGTGGATTAGTCTTTCCCACATTTCATTTTCACTCAGTTTAATTTCCATGTGATTTTTAAAAGCACATAAGGAAAGTCTTTGTACTCTGAGTTTAACTGAAAAAATAAGAAGTTATTACTTAGGGAAAGGTATTCCACTTTTGCTGGTATTCCACTTGCGCCAGGATTTTTGATAAGTGATGGAATTATTGTCATGCATTGATTGCAGCCAGAATTAAGTTTTATTTCAAAACGAAAAAAAACCCCAAACCAACCCTTGCATTTAGAAATAGACTAGTTTTTCATGGTCTATTTATCTAACCTTTGGGAAATTCACATTCTTGGTTAAAAATGCATTTTAAAAGAGAAGTAGTGTGGACGTTGTTCCAACATAAATGAAAATAAGAAAATAACAGAACATTAAATCCCTGTACATCTAAGAAATCCAGGACAGTTAGTTTTTCTTTCCAACCCTTCAGTAATAAGCTCAGTAACAATGCTTAATTTCCATAAAGATAGCATTTCACTTACTATTTGCCAGGACTGTTTTAATATTGCCTCCAAACTAGCAAAGATGTTTACATCTCCCAGCGTTTTCCTACAACTGCAAATGTCCCTGCAGAATGCTTTTTCCGTAGTAATTTTTCAACATTTAAGCAAAGAAATAGAGGAGAGTCATCTAAATAGACATCAGCCAGTTGCGCACTTAGCCAAACCAGCACGCGCTCGCCGTATGCTCCCTGCTCGAGCAGTCCCTTATGCCGTCAGCTCTCGCTGATGCTCTCGTGTCGCTGTCGGAGCTAGTTCCTCTGTGCTGACATTGAAACATGTGCATCTGTGGGTGGCCAGAAATGCTCCAGATGTGGGTGTGATCGCTGCTGTCACGTAATTGCAGGTACTTGGGTTAACACCTGTGCCTTGATATAATTCATCAGAAGGATTGTAAAACAGCGAAGAGAACCGATGGAGAATTTCTGCATACTTCCTACCCTGCCATCCTGCAAAGAGCCACATACATGAAGGACTTGAGCCTGTACCTAGTGCTGCTGGAATTAAATAAAATTTGCAGATAAATTTCTGGTGTTTTGCAGAACTAGGCATGGGAAGCTGTTTTTGATTACCAGTATTTTTTTGTTAACTGCCTTCTCATCTGCCTGCCTGCCTTCTTGCCTTCTTTTCTCCTTTCCTTCCTTCCTTCCCTCTCTCCCTCCCTCCCTCCCTCCCTCCCTCCCTTCCTTCCATCATCCCTCAATCACTGTGTATTCTTGAAGAACACCCAGTAAATATCAAGTACCACAAAATTTATGAGGAGGTTGCTGATATATCAGTAATGAGAACATCTTGTAGTCTAAGAAGAAAACAGAGAGAACTTTGAAGCATGAAATTGTAACAGGGCTGCACAGTAACTTAGCTGCTCATAAATCATGTCTCTGAGCACATTACACCATAGCAATGGAATTTGAACTGGGACTACAACCACTCTAGCCCTCCCCTTCCTATTGCCACCCCTGGGAATATTGTAAATACTAAAACTTTTTATGTTGAATTCAGAGATTTCTTTGCCATGTTGCTCTGTAATGAAAATTCAGCTAGCCTGAACTTGGGTTAAAGAGGGGTGTAGTTTTGGTTGGAATTTTGGAGAAAAATATTTAAGTTCAACTGAGTTTTGTTTTAATTGCTCTAAAGTCCTTCCAAGCCTGAACTGAAAGTGAGATGCTAAGAGTAACTAAGAGAGCTCTAAGAACACATACTGAATTCAAATTGCCATTTCTCACTCTTTCATTTTGCTTTGGAATTGCCATAACTCTATGTAAATTATTGGAAAACAGTAATTAGGTTGGGGAAACCAAGGCAAACCAAGTTACCCAACTAGCCCAAGGCCACATGGGACTGGATGAAAGAATAAAGCAAAACAAGCAAACAATAAGTCCAGTTCTCTTGACCCATCCCCTGCTGTAGCCACTAGAAAATGATCCCATGCCCTAAATTTCCTCTCATGTCTGCACTCTACAGCAAAAGACATTTAAACCTTAATTCTCCTCTGGCTGTTTTCCAAAGCTTTTTTTTTTTTTTTAACCTGTATTTTTTAACCACTTATTGGCCCTTGGGTCTGCTTGAAATTATTTTGTGCCATCTGAGAAGTCTTATTTGCATAGGAAGAGTTGATAGCAGGAGGGACCGTTCCTTCAGAACAAAAGAGTTGCGCCACACGCCGGCGTGTCCTTTGCTGCGATTGGTGCGATGGTACTGAGTAGACGTGTATTTGTAATGCAACCTTTCCTATTAGCAACTGACCTTTCTTCCTGATCAGACCCTGTGCTTTCTAGCTTTTATATGAAGTGTGGAAAAGAAAAGAAGAATCTTCAAATGTCTTTTCAAGCAGAGAATTGGAACCTAGCAAGTGACTCTGACATGATGAGGAAAATCTAAAAATATGTCACAGCAAAGAAAGCTGGCATACTATAAAGTAGATTTCAAGAGAAAATCCAGTGTGGGAAGAGCAGATAAATGGTAAAGAGACAAGAAAAATAAAAATTTTGGAAAACAATATAAAGAGGAGGGAGAGCCTCAGTTATGAAAAATGACATGCAGAAGCTCAGGTATAGAAAGTAGCTGAATTAAATTAAGGTTTTAGAATGAGGGACACTTTTGCTTGGCCAGAAAACTGCTCATAATTTATTGCATGATTACTTAATGCAGGCACTATTCTTTATCATGCATCTCACCTGTGTCTTTGAAAGTCTGCCCCAGCAGATGGAATGCTTAGATTAAGGATTTGAGCAAAATATTCCACTGTGTTTTCGGTCAAGAAATCTGCCTTATAGCCTGGACCATGCCCACAGTCAGTTTAATCAAGACGCATCGGAGTTCAGCACTCTGTCCTTTGGCAGAAAAAATCCCTCCAAACAGTTCAAGAAGCTTGAACAGTAACAACAGTAGAGGTGTGATATAGCAATACGTTCTAGTACAGCCTCTTTGCACTGATTTGTGTGAATAAAGTCTAATCTAGCAGACTGTCTCAAAACCTGCCAGCTGCCCTGCTTGTGAAACATAAGATTTACCACAATGTCAGAAATAACATTTGTCAACTCATTTATCCACTCATGGACTACGGCCAGCGCCAAATACTTCAGAATAAGATGAAAAAGCTCTCACAGGAGACAGCTATATGGTAGCTGCCTGAGTAATGTTCTTACCTTAAATCTTAATAATTACTGGTTGTCTTGAGCTTTGTACCATGAGGATTCATCTTCCTTTTTTCATCTTAGCTGTTTTCTTTACATTAGCTATTGTGTATTTTATAATTTATAAGAATATACACTCCCTTCTTATCTCTGGCTACATTCTTGGTCTTGAACACTTCCAGTGGAAGTGTGTTGCAAGTACAAATTGTGTATTGTGGGGGGAAAAATAAGGGAAATAATTATATTGGCTTTTGCGCCTGCCACCTTTAGAAAGAGACATTTGAGAGTCTTCTGCTGACTGACAAAATGTCACCTCTTCTCACAACGTAACAGATGCTGCTGTGTTTGCTGTTATGTGGGGTGTCCTGTGCCCATGGCCAGCCCCGGATAAAGGTAAGTGGGAGCATGACTCCACGTTGCATCTAGCCCAAGCAGCTATTTTTCTTAAAGACTACTGAAGTTTAAGGAACCGGCTAAACTTTGTAGCTTAGCAACTCCATTCATGTAAAGATCTGTGTTTGAGGCTCCAAGCCAAATCCGGGTTTCTGTACAAACAGGAGAAAGCGCCAGTTTCGCAGGGGGGTTATTATCTGACTGATCAAGATGGAACCAGAGCTGAGAAGGGTAATGCAACAGATAAACATTATGATCTGAGAGGAGTTTGGCAAAACACCTTGTTTGCATCAGAGATGACCTTTTATTTTATCGTTTGGCTGTCAATTTTAACATTTTAGGGCAGGGATTTGTTGGAGCCAGAGTAAGTGGACAAAGAAAAAATGTGAACGTGGATGTTAAAGGCTGAGTGAAGGGAAAGGGCATGGGGTAAGCGATTTAACATTACGGTTAAGTGGGAGGAAAATCAGATGGCAGACAGAGAGCAATGTCTGCAGCTGAGGTGAGGGTGGCACTGGTGAGGCACTGGAGTCCTTCACTCTCTTGTCGCCGCTGGCTCATCCCGTTGACCTCTATGTTCCCCAGCTCACTTGGCTGGGACAGTAAGAGATCATCCTCCTCCCTGTGAAATTCTTGTTCTCCTGGAAGCAGGTAGGGGGTACAGCCAAGGACGGAGGGAAGGAAATAACCCTGACTGGATCGTGAGTCCTCTTTCCCCTCTACAGTCTGATTACTTTTCTGTGCCAGCTCTGCTGTGTACGTGATGTTACAGGAGGTGCTTTTATCAGTGTAAACTTTACACCTTTTCCCCAAGGATCATAATGACCTGCTAATTCTAACATTAATCTCTCTCCAACAATGTGAACAAAATAGTTGCATGGTGGAGGTTTTTTTATCTCCTCACTATGGCTTGCTGCCACAAACTCCTCTGATGTTCTCTGCACTGACAGCAGATCTCTGATTCTCTCTCCCAAATGACTGCAGGCTCATAGAAGAAAACGCTGGTTTTTATTTTCCCCAAGGAAAAGACAAAGTTTGATCCATGTATTTAAAGATACAGACTTACGAATTACAAATATATTTCTTTAATGAGGAAAATAGGCTTAATTCTCCTCTAAACCACATTAGTGCAATTCCTTAATTTAAATGGTTTCATGCAAGTGTAACAGAGCTGAAAATACAACCCAGTATATTTAACTTGGTATAACAGCACACATGGCAATTATTTAAGCATAGACTGATGATATGACTAATGTTCCATCCTGACAGCCTGCTGTGGTGCCTCCCTCAACTTTACCTCCCGTCTTAGAGCTTGTGAAGCACAACAGTATGCTAAGCAATGAAGAGTTCCTGAAAATAAACTCAGTCTCTGGGGCAGATCCCTTCACCTTTCTGTGCCTCTGTTTTATTTCTGGCCCTTTGCCTGTTACAACATCAGCAGTTCATTTTGTTTGTTTCTTTGTTTGTTTTATTTTGACTGTAAAAATTAAAATAGCAAAAAAATTGTAGAGCCGTGAAATATTTCAGTTTGGAAACACTTCAGGGTATTTCACATAGCTTTGATATATGCATATCTCCTTTCTGTACCTTAGCAGGCTATTTTATGTCTTGATTGATGGATCATATGGTCTTTATCAGAAAAAGAAACAGCGTATTCTGTGCATTCTCAGCTTCAGTGAATCATGGGAGATGTGGTTTGGCAGAGAAAGGCGGTGTGATGCAACTGGGTTGTAGTTATCATGAGGTACTCTGGCAATATTTTGAAATATGGAACTTCCAGTTATTGCATCTTAGGTCAATTTTTGTGCTTCGATGTTGGAGTTTTGTTGGAAAATAGATACTACCTCCCCCCAAAAAAGACTTGTTGAAAATCTGATTTTTCATCAGCCCTTCTGACCAAAAAGCTTAAATGCAACACATTCAGCCAGCACTCTTTGCTATGCCTTTTCACACTGACTAGATCTCCAATCTCAGCCACTGCTCTATAAATAACCACATAGCCCTAATAAGAAAGACAGGTCCACAGAAATGCACTGCAAATTCTGGAGGCAGCCAGGCTTACCGCTGATTCTCCATGGGTAGAGGGATCCAGCTGCCTTGTCTGTGCATAAGCCCTAATCTTGAGACAGTGAATTTGCAAATTCAGTTGTATTTCAGTTTCTAAATGTGGATCTTTCACAGAAGAGGCTGGGAATTTAAAGCTCCTTTCCACATAGCCTGGTTTGTGGATTACTTTCTCAGAAGTCAGGAGGAGCCAGGCAGTTATGAATAACCTTTTGCATGCCTGTTTTGTGTACCTAAACGTTATAGATACCAAAAGAGCCTATCCATCCAGGTGAACCAGAATCTCTAAAGTCAGGGAACAAATCACAGACACCGATCTGATCAGGGGCCCCTCTCATAACACCCGCCTCCCAGAGCTAGTCAGGTCGGGGCACAAATCACATGCTCATTCAGTGTCCGCCAAATTTTCCTCTCACCACTCTGTTGAATTTGTGTTACATCCCCATTTCTCAGCACTTTTTGCCCATCCCACAAATCATAGTCACTTACCAAAATAACAAAGTAAAATCTTCTTCAGACAATGCTCAGGAAGCCTTGCCTGCTTGCACAGAGGCTGTCTCTGCTATTCACAGGAATAGGAGAGTTCAGTACGTGTGTCCGAGTTCACCATTCATATTAAACCACAATAATAAAAAATAGACGTAAAATGTATTATTTCATCGGTCATTTAAATGCCATGCTCTATTGTCTTAATAAAGAAAAGAAGAAACCAAAAGGCTTTGTATTTGGAGTAGTGTTAAAACGAGAGCTTTCTTCCTCTCTTTGAAATTAAGGGTGTTTTTTTCTTTTTTGAATGAACAGCCACTGCATTTCTGTGTCGTGCTGTCATTTGCATGGATGCCTCTGAACTTAGGAAACAGGAATGTCTGTAGGTTAAGGATCAGCTGCTATGATATGACTAATGATTTCATTAATAGTACAAGATCTGCAAGGTCAGGCCTGTGGCTCTGAAACCATGGAAGGATTTCCAAGAAAGATGGACATTACAAATGTAGGGCTGAAACCATAGGTAGTCAGTGTACATATTGAAGCAAGTGGATACTCTGTTCGGATGAGGACTATATCTAATTCCAGTGCCCGTTACCTGCCCTGACATGAGAGTCAGTGTGTGGATGAGGGGTCAGTTACCTCAGTCTAAATAGTCTTGGCCAAAAGGTGAGGTGCCAGTAGGAGGAATTCAAGTATATGTAATATTAATCATTAATTTTATATTTCCAGTAAAACTTCTTATTGCTCTTTATTCAGTTTCCTCTGTTCAAGGTTCTACTTGATGAACTTAATAGGGTGGATTGTTAAAAAGATCTCACTGTTGTTTTTTCACTGAACATAAGTTTCTTTTTTTTTGCATCATTATTTTGTCACTTTTCAGCTATGTCAGGGTGTACCCCTGGGCAGAGCTCTTTTGCCAGGCCAGTCATTAAAAAAACACATAAGCTGAATACAAGTTTTTCTTAAAAAAAATGGTATTTGTGATATACTAGTACATTGGAGGAGGTGCTATTGTGTGCAGTCAAATCATTGTTCTAATTTTTTTCTTTACAATTTGAGAGGCACACATCAAATATTGCATAGTCTGCAATAAAAGCCAAAGGTGCTGACCTGGTTTCAGCTGGGCTAGAGTTAATTTTCTTCATAGAAGCTAGTGTGAGGCTGTGTTTTGGATTTGGAATGAGAATATGTTGATAACATCATGATGTTTTGAGTTGTTGCTAAGGTCTGTCCAGCTTCTCGTGCTGGCCTGCTGGCAAGAAGGCTGGGCGTGCTGGGAGGGGACACAGCCAGGACAGCTGACCCAAACTAGCCAAAGAGATATTCCATACCATATGACGTCATGCTCAGTATATAAAGCTGGGACGAAGAAGAAGGAAAGGGTGGAGGGATGTTCAGAGTTATGGCATCTGTCTTCCCAAGAAACCATTAAGCTGCTTCCCTGGGGATGGCTGAACACCTGCCCACCCGTGGGAAGCGGTCAATGAATTCCCTGTTTTGCTTTGCTTGCGTGCACGGCTTTTGCTTTACCTGTTAAACTGTCTTTATCTCAAACTGTGAGTTTTCTCACTTTTACTCTTCCGACTCTCCCGCGGGGGAGTGAGCGAACGGCTGAGTTGCCGGCTGGGGCTAAACCACGACAGGTGGATTTTTTATAAGGCTAAAAGGTACGAGTAGGGTCATCCTTTTTATTTCAGTCATAGTGTTTCATCCAGCTATCTCTGCATACATCCAGTAACCTGTGTCTGGCAACAATGTTTCTTTCAAAAAGGCATCCAAATTTGATTTGAAGGTAGCAAAACTTGATGTCGTGGCTGGATCTGTGCCACAAATAAAGAAGGTCTGATGGTGAAGAAAGATAAAGGTAACATCCATGGACATCTGTGCTGGCTTACCTGTTATGCGATGCGTTAGATGACTAACGTGAAAGTATATCTGAGAATAGAAAGAGGATTGCTTTTGTTGTTTGGAATCTGGTAACCTCTAGAGGCTCTGAGATGATAACTGTCCGCAGAATTTCACAGATATTCGTCTAAGTCTGTACTTTCTCTGGATGGTGGGCGCACAGAAGGTCAATACAGGCTTTGTTTGCATATGGTTGCCCAGCATGTAGTTGGCAGGATATGGATTCTCTGCCATCCATCCAGGTTGAGGACCTTGTCAACAGGAAGAAAGGCTTCACTCCATTGCACTGCAAGTATCATAGATCACTGGAGAGTCGTTTACTGCAGCTGACACCAGCTGGTCTGGCTACGTTCATGGCAGCAGTGTCTTCCACAGCTGCTTCTTAGCTCCTGCCATGCCAAGAAGCCTGTATGCACCTGATGGTTTGAAATCAGTGGAATCACAGTGAATACCGAATACTTGGCAGTTCTTCCTGCCGCAGGCCTGTTGTCTTGGCTCATGCTGCTGTGGCTTGTTCAGAGGCAACCTCATACCTCATTAGACCCCATCAAGGTATTGCCTCAGCAGCTGTGGCTTGGAGGTGCGGTAGAGTCCTTAATGCCGCAGTCAAATCTGACCCCAGCTTCCTTACTGCACTCACATTTGCATGCTGTCTTCTGCACAATAATTGCAAGATGAAAGGGGAGCAGATGGCAGCAGGGTGGCACTGGAAAAATCCAGTGCAGACACCTGTACCCTCTCACCAGCTGCAGTTCATTTACTTAGCCACAGGAATTGTGCAGCTACTAGTGAAGAAATCCCTAGCTATTCTTTTCTGGAAAATCTTCATAGCTGTTGTCTGCAACTTGAAACTGTACATATACATGATTCAAGAAATAAAGCTTGGATTTTCTTGGCATAGTTCAGTGCTTTCCTCTGTAGTCCCTGTGGCCTGGACCTGCACGTCCTGGCATGAAATTCCATCTGCAGAAATCATGACACTTCTATTGGCACCTCTGTCATTTCATAGACAAGTCTACCTCTTGCTGACTTCACAACACTGTCAACCCTTTCTGTCCAGGATTTTATTATATCAAGAGAAACTCAGTAATTAGGTACTGTCACAGTTACAGCAAATCCATGAATCCATGAGAAATACTGAATTCTTGGACATGAAAGAATCTGAAGGAGAATCATAAAAGCTTAGCATTTTGGGACCTACCTGGTAATGCAGCATTGCTCTTTGACACGTTTTTCAGTTTTATTAACCCTGCCATACTAGTCAAGGATGGCAAGGTACTTCAGATCCGGCTGAGTGCCCAGAAATGTGTAAGAGCTGAGAAGAGGTTGGGGGAAAAAAAAAAAAAAAGCATGTGTGTCATTCATCCATTCATGTCACAGTGGTCCTCACTGGTGATAAATCATGTAATCTTTTTGGTGGTTGTCTCTTCCATGAAGATCTGGATGATATTTATTTCTTGCAAGAAACAAACTGGCCTCAGAAAAAACATTGGGATGTTCAGCTTCAATATCCTTTTTTCCATTTAAGGTGTACTTACTATAGTATTGACTTGACAGTCCCTACAGCACCACAGTGCCTTTTAACAACATTGTCTTTCTTACAGACTCTCTTCACAGCCATAGGTACGGTCTGTTTCAAGTCCTTTTGATGTTTATAACATAGCACAGACGGCTATACATATGCTGTTAAGTGTGTCCACTCTGGAAGATAATCCTTGGCTGTCAGGTCAAGTACTACAGAGCGGTTGCACCTCCCAGTTTGGGACTGGCAAGAGTGAACTTGCCATATTTTCATTCCATAATTCTTGGAACAACTCCAGAATCCATAGGTCTCCATGGCCCTAAGAAATAATCATTACTTCTTACGTATTTTCTCAATTCAAAGTATCAAAAAAAAAAAAGTGGGACCTGTGCTGAATCCTGTCAGAATGCTGTAGTTATAGGATAAAACCACAGCTGTTCTCTTTTTTTGCCCTGGAGTGTGGCATGAGAACATGTAGTGATGCTGGAGGACGGAAAGCTTGCTGGGGTAGTGTTAGAGGACTGTGTGTTCAGTGGTGCAAATCCCAATCTCATCCTTACTGCTCATTAAGAGAGCTTTCTTTGGAGAAGTACTCCTGACCACATAAGTGTGTTTTGTTTCAGAGGCATTTTGTTGGTTCACTCTAAAGGTGAGCATACCACCAGTTATTGAGTGTTGATACTCAAGGAAACAGGATTTGGGAGTTAACCTGATACGTTATTTTACAGTGGTCTTCAAAATCCCTGGCGTAGTAGACCCCATCACTGAGCTCATTGCCAGTGGAGAACTTGCATAGCAACTTCCCTCTTTCACCCGAGGTTCAAGTATTTCCTTCCTTGTCTGGCTTGGATGTTAATGGGAATAAATGGAATTGGGGAGACAAAGGAAGTATCCATGGCACTAGTTTGCAGCTTGGACAGGGTTGATTATCCCAAGGCATGACCTTGTCCCATCAAAAGCAAAAGTTGAAGCAAAAGTCTAATGCAAAGGGAAAATCCTCTAAAACGTGGTCTTACGTGACGCAAGCTGCAAGGTGCGGGGCCAATGTTCAAAAAATCTCAGCTAAAGTCCTTCTTTGAAGAGAAATCTCAAGTACAGACTTCCAAATCTGTATTTTAAACAATGCTGATGACATCCCAGGACAGGAACTGCTAGGGAAAGTAAGCAGAGAGAGATTAAGCAAGCAGTGGAATAGATACGAACAAGCAGATCAGTCATGTCCTGGCTGAGCGTTCATACATCGTGGCACAGGTGTTTTCATCTGCAACTAGCAGCTCTACAGACACTTTTATGTTATCGTCCAACCATAACCAAAGCTTGGAGCCTCTCCTTTAGGAGTTTTAAACTATTGGCTGGTCAACGTCATTTTTAAAAATATGTGCCAAATTTCCAATTTTAATTTGTGTGGCTGAAGATTGTAGTCATTAATTCTTGTTATGCTTTTCTCCACTAGATGAAAGAGCTCTATTTTCTCCTCATTAATGCAAATATTTTTTAATCAATTCAGCTCTCAGTCATCTTTTGATAAGCAGAACAGATTCAGTTCTTTAGGTCTCCTCAGGAAGGCACATAGTCTGGCAGTTTAATTATTTTTTATAACAACTTTTTGTATCTGTTCCAGTTTTCCCCAGTCTAGCTACCACATCTGGATACAGTGTTCCTCTTGGTTTTTCCTGTGATGTATATAGAAGTAACAAATAAACAAACAAACAAACAAATAAATAAAGGGTCTTTCTGTTCCTCCTCCATCACTAGCTAGTTCAAAATCCTACTAATGTATATTGTCTGTGGCATCCAATTTGGAGTTCCCGCTGAGTGACTTCTGCATTCCAATGCCTAAATCCTTGTCAGAATCAGTGACTTTTCAGGATATAATTCTATCCTCCTGTGGCTTTCATTCCTTATCCTAGGTTGGCATCTGGATGTAGTGAGATTTCTTTTTGTCTGTTTGGATGGGTGCAGGTAAGCTGGGGATATAGATTGTTCTACATGACAGCCTCAGCCTCACTGTTGTATGTCATTCAGGCAAGGTTTAGGGCACCTGTAAACTGCACTGTCATTTTAAAAGAGTTAACAAGAATAAGAGGAATGATGCAGGAGTGATTGGGAAGGGCAAGGAAACATCTCTCCCCCTTTCTGTTTCATTAGAGTGTGTACGTCTGTGCATGACTGAGAGCTGTGAGAGACTGAAGCATAGCAGTCACCTCAGGTTTCTCTGTAGTTGTCCCCGTATTAATACCTACTTCCCTTCAGGAAGCACTCATCAACTTCCTTCCCCCTCTCCAGACTTTTACCATGTCTTGCAAAAGTCCAATTATTAGCAGGGAAATAAGGCTTTGTGTTGGTCACAGTCAGTAAATGAGTGTGGTTCACAGGAAAAATAACAAAACATGTGGGTGAAAGTAGGATTTTTTACTGTACAATAGGAATAGAAAATCTTTGACAGATTCAGGTCTTATAATGACAGAAGTTGATATTCATTAGAAAGGTTCTAAGGCACCACTGGGATGCATCTTTATGAGAATATGTGAGTTAAAACAATGTTTTTCTTTGAATCTATGCAAAATGCAAAACCAAATAAATAAGTAAAAAGCAAAGGTCATTTATTTCATTTTCATGTTCTTAATTTTTCAGGAAAAAATCCTGGACTTTGATGCTTTCTTTTCATGCTGTCACAAATACATTCTAATGGCATTTTAGATTTTACTGCAGTGCAGCATGAATCCTCCTGCCTACGTGTGTTCAGCAACAAATACAAAACAGGCCCGACCCGCAGCAAAAACACTCCCAACAACATTTGACTCTTGTATTTACAGCAGAATTTCATTCAAAGCTAGCAAGCTCACAAGAATGAATCTAATTTTCTCACATCACTTGGAGAGCATAATGCTCCAGTGCCCCCATTTTGCAGAAAACAAATTTGAAAGATTTTCTAGAACAGATCAACCCACATATTTAAATGGTGTAATTGAGTAATGGAAGCTAAGCGAGTTCAGCTGCAAACAAGTATGAAATAAGCTTTATAGACAGAGGGTAGGCTCATACAAGTGCATTCACAAATACAAACTGGTTTTTATGTAGACCAAAGTTTGCTTACATAGATTTATGGTAGATGTTAAATGCTTCTTTAGGGCTCTCTGCTTTCAAGAGAGAGGAAAGAAATAGAGAAATTAACTCTCTTTAACACTCCTGTTTCCTCTCTGCATGCACCTCCAAATCTATTCTTTTCTTGACGCCAGTAGTTACTTGTGTCACTGACACCAACTGCAGCTGCTCCCGGAGTATCAAAACCAGAATAATTCTGCCTATAAGACGTCCTACCCTCGCCAGGCTGAAGCAGGCAGTACAATGTCAGTAATTAACCTTGGCCATGTAATATCCTTAGGCCAGTTTGGCTGTGACAACACTGCCATGATGGTGTGGAAGTTACTGACGTAACATGAAGAGCTGACACAAAAAAGGTCTGTGGGCTTAACAGTTTGGGGTTTTTCCCAACTGTACTACCTGGCATAATAAAAGATACCATGTCTTTCTGCAAACCTTGGCTCTCTTATATCCACCTTTAGACAAAAGAACAACATGATCAATAATTACTCTCTAGTGAATTTGCTCCCTCATTTGAACATCTCTGATTGTTGCCAGGTTTTCATCCATGTTTCATATGAGAGAACTGCTATCTTTTGTCCTCATTCTACAAAAGCTATAGAGATGACTGAAGGTTATAATAATACTGGTCCAAAAGTGGCTTACAAGACATGTTTTGTGTGGACTAGAATCACCAGAGAACTTGTGCAGAATTTCATGAACTGGCTGACAATCTCCTTGAAAGGATGTCTAGTTAGGTTTAATGGTGTCTGTTAGGATTCTCTTTAATGTCCCCCAAAGTTTTCTACTTGCAGTAAATGTTTTGCTGTTATTATACAGTAAAATTTGGATTTTGTTTGTTTGCAGCTAGAAGACAAATAAAGGAAATAAAAAACAGCAGAAGGAAAGTTAATTCCTATTTCTAATTCCTATTTCCTGTTATATTTGTTGTGCTTGTGCAATAACTCAAGCTATTGACTTGCAGTTTTGAAGAAGGTCAAGAAGAGAAATGCTTGCTTTCTGGTTCAGAGCTTGAAACAGGGCTAAAAATTAGTTTTGCATTAAATCCTTGATTTTGTTCCATGCTTCCTGTGTGACCTTGGAAAGCTGCTGTAGGTTGCAGGAGGTGAATGGGTAAGACAGACTTGTCTTGCAACAATATCAGGGAGACTGACCTCCATCTTCCTGGAGAACATGCCAGAGAGGAACTCAGCTGAGGACCTTGACGTCTGCAGAGCTTATTGCATGAATGATCATGATCTTGTAAAGGAGCTGTAAAGAAAAATAGTCTGTAGATAAAGAAGAGATCAGTATAATGAAATCAAGAATATCTACTTAGTTCTATTAAGAAATATTGCTCACTTTCTGTGTGAACGAAACATGGGATGCTTTTTTCGTGCTAGGTAAGTCAGACCGTGTTCAAGGCACAAGCTGTCCAGAAATAACATCACCCTCCAGCAAATAACAACTAACACTGCAAAATAAATACCCATAATTAAATTAAATACCTGCAGCTGTCAGGGGCTGTAAGGTCCTTTGAAACACTCAAAAGTGGCTAGTCAGATGATTTACCATGTATATTACTTACTATAGTATTATTAATGCTAATACCAATACTCACTTCTAGACTGAGTTCTCACCATGTTGGACACTTTTCATATCATTAGTGGTTGCTTAGAAATCTCTTGCTGATCCCAGTTTTCCCATCTGTCTACTTTTCTAAGTAATGTATCATAGTGTTTGAGCGTGATGTCAGCAGTAGATTGGAGAGCTGATTCAAGACCATCTTGGTTTTTTACTTGGGCCATAATGATTGTACCAATATAAGTATCCTTCAAATTCTTCAAGACGTGTCATCCTTGTATTATGAGTTTGGACAATATCAACAAATGAAACAAAAGTAATAATACCTGAGGTAGAGAGGTATTCATGTCTGGAAGTGTGTAAGAGTGCGTGGATAACCTCTGACATTTCTAAAAGCTCATACTGTCAATGATCTCATAATAAGCACATTTGAACAGTAGAGGATATTGTGCCCTTCCTGTTTGTCATCCAGAAAGTCTATTTAAGTTTAATTCACCCATACCAAAATTGTGGTAGGGTTTGAAGGAAATTATTTTGGGGCAATTTTTCTTCGTCCATTTTCCTCATAAACTTTGTGGAATTTGTTCCAAATAAAAGAGTTCCTGCAGCAAGTACTAATTCCCAGGGAGTCTGAGTTTTCACCTGACGGATTAACAGTCAGGTGAAAAAAAGCTCAGCAGAAGTCATCTAGCTGTCTCTTCTGAAATGCTTGTGTGCTTGACTATTTCCTGCCTAGCGCCTACCTTCACGGTTACTCTTCTCAGTCAGCAGAAGGGAAAAAACATAGAAGACAACTCCCTTAAGAACAGAGAAGGAACACGTGTTGCCTTCTCTAATTTTTGAGTGTCATTGCTAACAGTGAGTGTTGTGTTATAAAACAGCAATACCTTTTCTGCAAAGTTGAAAAGGAAAAAAAAGGCAGTAAAAAGCACAGGCAGAGTCTTAATATTTTGATTATATTAGATACTTTTCTCTCCATATGAATAATGAATGAAAATGCAAAGCAAGAGGTAGGGAAGTTGGCAAGCCCCTTTAGCAACAACAGCAGCAGCTGCCTGACAAAATTGTAGCCAAGTCAATGGAGCACGACTTTTTCTAATGGACTGTGTTTTCTTCAGAGATGAACAAAAAAGGAAGAAAGGCTTGTAATAAACTTGAGTAAGCTGTAAAAACAGAGGATGAAAGCCAAGCTTTAAAACACGCATGCATCAAGGGAAAAACATAATCTGGGGAATCCTATCATCTGGGGTGAAATTCTCCTACTAGTCTCCCACAGAGACCCCCATCAGTAACTGGATCGACTAGATCCCTTACCTGCTGCTTACAGCCTGAGCTGGTGCGGGAGCACTGGCCGCCCACACCAGTGATCCCATCCATGGCAGTCACAGGCAGGTATGTAACAGCCGCTTTGTGTAAAACAGCCTACAAGATTTTATGTATTCACTCATGCAGCCTACAAGGCACCCAGCATTACCTATCCCATCAAAACAAATATAAGACCTGGAAGAAAATAAATGGCCTAGAGCCTTCAAAATGTTAAAGGGGGAAGAAGAGAGCTGACAGAGGGCATGACTGCATTTACACAGGTGTGATTCTACTGAAAACAGTCTTTTCCCCGTCTTTCAATGTCACTACATGACTTAATTTCTTTTACTTTCTACTCTCATCTCTCTCTTTCAGACCATAAAAACATAAGAACAGACCTATTATTTATGATTCCTGCAGACTGAAACTCTTTTCATCTGAGGGGATTTTCTGAGGCTGACATGGTTTTCTATTTAGCAATATCTTACAAACATCTCTTCCAGCCTTCTCCGGTCTCTCAACTTTGGCAAGGAGTTCCATAAATCTACCACTTGTAACTTGAAGAACTTCCCCTTGTTTATTTTCAACCTGAGTCTTTTTAATTTCATTTGAAATTAAATTAAATACTTCTTCACATGTTTGATGACCCATTCAAAAAGTTCTTAGATACACTTAAGTTCTGCTACTCTATTTTTTTAATGCAAGCTTCTACAAATCAACTTTCAAAAGTTGCTGATTGACTTCAGAGCCTAAAACAACTTGTTTTGCAGTGGAATTCAGTACTTCTATCACTTTATACCCAGACAGTTCAGCTTAGCAAGTTAGCTGAGTCTCCAAGTAGCTAGCTATGGAAAAGCTGTGCAGCAGAGCATTAGTTCAACACTTTAATTCTTTTTTCCATCCACATGCACAACAGAGCATAGAAATGCAGCACTCTTGAAGGCACTTGCATGCTGGTTTGTATTCATTGCCTACATTTCTTCTGTTTCAGTCACTGGCTGCATGTCAGAGGGTGCACAGGGATGTCAGAGGATGCTTCTCAGCCTGTAGCTCCACTGCATTTTTGAGTCGTCATGGGCAGGTGGAATTAAATCAGCTCTTGGACTATGACCTGGGATGAAGGAGAGACCTGGGAGAGCTGAGCTTGTTAATCCTGCCTTGGCCCTAGTTACATGCTGGCAGGGCTGGGGTGAGAGGCCGGTAGAACTGCTGCTAAGAGTTCACCCAATGCAGACATGGGTGCAAGTGCACCAGCAGAAGCTTTCAGGCTGGTTGTACTGGCAGGAGACGTGGTGCTTGAATAACACATTCCTACCGTATGTACTGGAGATGGGGCTGCAAACAGCCTTTTCCAAGGTTACTTCTCTTTCCACAATGTGCTGCCTTTGTAGCCTGTCTACTTATTCTGAAGCCAGACTCTGTATATATTTTGTTCTGGAGGAGGGTCATATTGAGAAAGATTCCTCTTCTGTGTACTGATAAACAGCCAAAATATTTAGTTAATGGGCTGAGCTAATGTGAAGTAACATGATAGAAAAATACTTATGGAATTCCTGCATGAAAAGTTTCTTTCTGTCACAGCTGGTGAGGAAAGCAGCAGCGCAATGGGACAGTCACCTCTTACAACTTCATGGTTACTTGGTCTGATGCAGAGCAGCTTGAAGAAAGACTATTTTATCTGATACACAGCAGTTTGAAGAAAGACCATTTTATCTAAATTATTTGGTCCTCAAACCCAAGCCAAAAAACCAGTCCCGTTTGGAATTTTCACCCAATATAGCCAGATTCCTTAAAGCCATCAAAACATTGCTTAATTTAGCCTGGTGCTATCTTTCACAGTGTGAACTCAGGAGGGATTGTTAAGGAATCTTAAAAATGAAAAAAACGTTAAAAAGAATGTCAGCAGAACGCAGACCTTAATCCTGCATCCATAGGACTCCATAGCAAAACCCCAGGCCTGTTCTCCATGATGAAAGCCAATTAATTTTTCTACCAACAGCACTGTTGTTCTCATTATATTTACAGGGAAAGGTAGATTTTTGTGAATCCTCTAAAAAACGCTGTAACATTTCAAATTTAGAAGTGGGTGACCCCAGGAAAAAGACTGAGCACTAAGATAGTTACACACTGAGAAACACTTATCTATGATGAACTGTAATTACATAACTGATTACTCAGATGTCAGCCACAACTGGGAGACATTGCAGGGATGAGGCTGCTATCCTACCAGGCACTCTGCTGGCAGTGGTGTGCTCCATGGCAAAGGAAATGAAGAATCAAAAGGGGAAATAAAGACATCCCAAAATGACATGGCTTCCTCACAGTCTAGAAAACGTTGCTGGCAGCACTGGTCTCCTAATCCTTTCTCCACTTTGAATGAATTGACTTTGTATTTTCTTTCAATTCTTGCCTACCATCTTTGCTATTAATTTATCAACATTTATCTATTATTGATATTTACATTAATTATTGATAATTATTAACAGATTTTTTATATTTTCTCATTGAAAAAATACATTAAGTCAACATTTAACTTGGACACATGACAAAGAACATTGGTGAAAGGAATAGTAAGCCCAAAGAAGTGAATATTAGGAAGCAACTATTAAAAAGGTGTTTGGCATGGAATCATAAACGGCATTAATTTTTTATTTGTTACAGAATTCACTCACATAGCAATTCCTTTGATTATTTTTTCACTTTGGTTAGGTCCACATAGCAATTCCAATGCTTTTCATGTAGTAATCCAATGCAGCTCAGAGGTTCAATACTGCAATGAGCTGGTCATGAACAATTTACTAATTGGTTACTTTGCAAGATAATACACATTATTTTGAGCAAAAAGATAGCTGTTTCTTAGTTTATTAGTTACAAATTGTTCTACTAATTGTGTTCTAGAGGCTCTAATACATAAGCCATACCAGTAATTGCATTTTTCCTCTCACATTTTCTTTTGCTTCACTTCTGTACAGCCTTCGACTCCATTCTTTACATTCTTGAGTTGTGCCACTATTACCCCTGTACCAGCCCCAGGCACTGACAGAGCGGTTTTGTGTGAATTTAGTTTTTCTTAAGAGGATTTTCCCTGACAACCCGAAAAAACAAACTCCTCTTCATACATACTCCTAAGTGCAGCATGGAAGCGATGCTACAAGCTCCCTGAATAGTTCAGCAAGAGATGAGAAGATACATCCTTCATTTTCAGGGTCTTTTCCTAAATATCTCTGATGACACACCCAGGGAGTACAATACTTGATAGGAGAGTGTTTTGTGTTATGGTCACCGAGAGGTGAGTTACATTACAAGTTATTTCAGTCCTAAATGGCTTTTATTCTCCACCAGTATGGGCTGAACTGGATCTTATAGACCTTACTTTGGTTCTGGCACCGGTGGTAAATGTTGTAGGTAAAGTAGATGAGGTGGAATAGTCTATGGATTTGCTTGAGAGCAGTGAATCAATTTAGCCCATTTAGTCAAATTATTTAAGCAACAAAATGTTTTGTATGCTTATGTGTTTAGAAGCTGGCAGTACTGAAGCCCACAACCCAATAATATTCTCCTTTATTCACTTCTGCAGGCAACCCGTTAAACAAGATAAAAGATTTGATTCAACCTTAAGCCTGTGCACAGATAACCTTCCTCCCCAGTAACTTAATTTATTTTTTAAACTAGAATAAACTGAAAACCATAGACAGATGTCTATATAATGAAACAAGGTGAACAAAGCCAGGAGACCCTTTGAGGCAGCTTCAAGCAACCTGTGAGGGGATATCTGAGCAACAGAAAGTACCTGGCTAGATGGGGCTTCGATCCTTGGAGTTGTGACTCCATGACATTCCTATGCCTCTCAACCACGTGTGTTTTCTTTTAAATCCTGGCATGTACTCCTTCTTCCTCTTTTACACCTTTCCCTAAAATAAAACCCCACAATTGATTTTGTATAAGCACCTCAAGAGCAATCAATAGTTCCTGAAATTTAATGCAGCACTTTGTTAAGCTTGCAAATGGAATAACGATTACATGGGGCCAAACGCTGGGCCCAGGGCTGGTTTGCTCCTTTCAGATAAGGGCGGAGTAGATTTCCCTCAAATGTTAATGTGTTGTGCTGCAACAAGGGTCAATAGCTTCAGGCTTGACCTTGGTTAGTATTTAAAGGAATATTGTTGGAAAGTATTAGCTGAGGCATTTTAACCCTACAGACAAGTGAGGAAACTAAAACATGTATTTGCTGGACAGATTCCACTAGAAACGCACTAGCTAATACCTGTAAATGCACATCATTCCTGGTATCTGTGGTGCTTTAAAATGCATTTCTTAATATAGTCTAGTTTGCATTTAATTCTAGAAAAGAATTACCTTGTCGCCACTGCCCATCTCAAACAGACTCCGACTGCAGGCTGGGCAAGGTATATTGAGGTTGCATCACCTCTCCTGCTCTTCGTAAGCATTGCTCAAAAGGCAGTTCACTGCAAAACACCGTCTCCCCTCCACAAGATGCTGCAAGGCTGCCGTGATGATGGGAATCCTGAGGTTGTGGAAGCTGTGGGCTGACCAGTAGCTGGGGGAGAGGTGCTAGCAAGCCTAAAGGTGGCACAGAGGTTGAAGCAGAGGCTGAATCAGAAAAGTGGCAGATCTTAAGCAAGCTTGCCCATGATTCATACCGAAGATGTCTCTCATGAAGCATCCAGCCCCTCTTCATGTGCATGCCATGCTCCTTCCTTGCATGCTCTGTTTAGCAATGAAGTCACTGACCTTTTTGTTGTCCTCAAGACACTTCCAAGGATTCAATGTAGGTTGTTTTCACCTCCCCAAATGCTAACAGTCCTCGGTATTAACCATTCCGGGCTTATGTCAATTTTATAAGTCCACTTCTGGAGGCAAGAAATCAGTGGAAGAGGATAAAAGGTATCAGAAGTTGCTATTAGGAGGTTACTGTGAAACAAAAGGAACTGAAAAACCTAGATTTCTGCACAGGAAAGAGAGCGACCCAAGAAATGTCCTTCCTAAGGGCAAGTGCAGCCTGATCCATGCTACTGGATAATGGTTTTCTGACACCTAATGATTTATTCTCCAAGATCTACACCATCTTGGAATTCCTCACTGTCTAATGTTTTAACTCCTGGAGACACTGTACATAAGAACAGCTTCAGAATTTCCCAGGTCCTTCTGGGTTTTTCCTGATTTCTAGCTTTGGATTTGCCTATGGGGAGGCATAAAAGGACAGAGAATGGACATCTCAGCTATTTTAAAGGAGACGTTAAGGAGAGAAGCAATGATTAAAATATATTATCCCCGTCAAGTGACAAAAAATGAGGGAATACAAGGTAAAAGTAGAAAAAAAGAAGCTCTAGACATGCTCCAGAGCTGTCACGCAAAGGTAAAAGACAAAAGTGTTTCCATTAGGTAAGCTGGAGCTAGAAAAAATTGCCAGGATACGTACATTCCCAGCAAAAAACTAATTTTGGCTTAGCATTGCTTTTTCACCAGGAGGTGGAGCTGTTAAGCACTGAATTTATTCGGTGCTCCACTGAAAAACTGTAGGTAAAATGAAAACCGTCTTTCTCTTCCTTTTCCCTCTGAAACTCATTGTGAAATAGTGAGCGAAAAGCATGAACTTTCTAGACATTTTAAGCATTGATTTCTTATTCTGATGCAAAAATGGAAATAACTTTAAAATGATTTTGCAATGGTTTAAATGAACTGCCTCTAGGAGTGAATTAAGTACCAATAGCTAATTAAAACATACATTAATATGGGAGACTGGAAAGTTCACGAGGTTTGTAATTATTACTATTCCCAAGTTTCTATTGAGTCTATTTCTAGGATAGCTCTGCAATTCGGTTACAGGGATTAAGTCACAAAAAGAAATCACAGGACCCTGCAATGTGGCTAATTGGATAATAAAAAAATAAACACATTTAAGGTCACTTGATTCTAATTCTGACAAGCTGCCACAAGGGATGAAAGCAGCTTTTCTAAAGTCAAGAGCCTGAGCTGAGGGAAGCGCTTATTTCTGGTGCCTCCGTGGTTCCTGTTTTCATAATGTCTGAGGGAGATGTTGCAGACCCCTTGGGATGAGAAGGTGCAGCCAAAGCAAGGAAACATGTGGCAGAGCAGGGTAATAGGTGCAGGCCTGAGCCCTCGCCTTATGCCCTAGCCATTGAGCCAAGATGCCTCAGTGGCAGGTCCACTGGCCCCTCTTCAGCGTCAGAACTGCCATGTAAATGCTGAAGATGCCCTTCTCCATTTCATAAGATACATGTGACGAGCATATAATTACTGGGACAGACTTGCAACTAGGGTGATTTAAAGGGATTCTCGTCGCCATCACGCTGTGTTGCAAGTTCTCACCTAATACGTCAGGAAATGTGTTTATCACACCGTGCTGATCTGCTGCTGCACCTGCAGAGGAAGCGTTTCTGATAGACAATGTCAGAGATTGTCAGTCCTTTCCCTGTCCTCAGAAATACCCTGGGTTCAGCCCACGCTCGAACAGAGCTAAAGAAAAGAGCTGAAGTCCATGCAATGGATCTAACATACATCCGCTTAGCCATTTGAAGAGTCCTTGCCTGGTCACAGGACTTAGGTGGATCCCCTAGCACCTGCCACATCAGAGGTGACCCTAACCCATTCACAGTCCAAAGTTGCAGTCAGGAGTTAACTAGCTCAGAGAAGACCATCAAGACATCCACATTTACCAGGGAGGGTACAGTCACCAGGCAAGGGAAGTCAAGAATTATTTCTGGCCACTGGAGTTATTGAGTTCAGGAGTAATGACTGATCATTGCGTCCTGCGGCAGTCACAGCTTCTGCCAGCTCATCCGAATGCTTCCTCCCACTCACAACACAGCACTTCCCTCTCCTCCAAGGTGACTCATGCTGTGTTCACGTCCATCCACAGCCCAGTGCCTGCCAGGCACTAGGTGTAAAGCGCAGCCAAAATGTGGCCTTGGTATCATGGTGAGTTCTATCTGCAGTATATGGAGGGCAACGAAGACCCCGTTGTTATTCAGTCTCCTCTGTGTCTTCATCTAGGTACTGAGCAAGATGGAAATGCATGAACAAGAGGGTTTTTGTGATAGTCAGTTGCCTTGTGTTGTGCCTTATCTAAAAACATCAAAGTTTTCAGCCCCGAAAGGATTTGAAGGCCACTTAGCACATATTTGTGATAAATAGTTTCAAAGGTTAATAATAAATTTATTCAAACAAGGGTGGATACATTGTTCCTGTCCATAAGTAGATAGAGAGCATCAACTAGACAGTGAGAGTTTGATTTTCATATCCATATAAAAACAGGCATCAGGAGCTGGCCTGTTAAAACTTCCAGAAGGCCCAACAGAGGAATATAACAGACAGATAAAGCAGCTTGCTCTGTTCCGTGATTTTAACGTTTGTCAGTGTAAGGAATGAAGGGACTGCACAGCATTCAAGTTTCAAGTGCTGGGCTGACAAATCACAAATTTAATTCTTTGTGGGCAAAGTTTTCCATTGTTATCTCAGATTTCTCACTCCACACTGTTTCTAAATACACCATCTGTATCCAGATGCCATATATACCCATCCACCATAATGTGCTGGTGGTGTAGAGTCACAGAGATGCTTGAAAATATTTAATGCTAATATTTGAGAAGCATCAACACTACAAAATCCTGGTAGACCTCTGTGAATTTCAACAGAGTGCAGTCTACATAAGGCAGCAACAGAACAAGGTCGGGCCACGTTGCTAGAAAAGGGGTTACTGGGATTCCTCTCCTTGTTCTAGTGAATATTTAAATATTACATATAAACTAGATCAGATATTAAAGGAAGAACTGAAAGGTTAAGAGGTCCTTAACTCAAAGTTCCCTATAAAGTTTATGATGCTATCTTGGAGGGATGGGGCATGAATTCAAGCCCTCTCAGGTAGAAGATGTCTGGTATAAGTGCTCTAAACACTGGTTCATTGCTTAATAGAGAAAATACCTAGCCTGCTTCCACCTGCCCTTTTCTGGTTGGATTTGGAAATGACTCAACCTTCCTGGAGCTTTTAAAATGACAGTAGCTGTTTAGGTGTTTATTTTGGCATTATGCCTTTGGCTGAAACCTGCAGACAACTTTAAAGTATCAGCATCTCACTGACATACAAGAACATCTTGGAAGACCTTGAGCAGAAAAATGTACTTATCTGTCCAGAGATATTAAATTCTTATTGTAAAACACTCATACTGGACTGGTGGGAGGGCAAAGTCACAAAGTATTTTGAGGAGGAGAGATATTATTGCAGTGTGATATAAATGCTGTAGATGGGAGTTTTACTGTGGATTCAATGAAGCCAGAATTTCACCCTGCACTACTGAAACCTTAAGTTAGAAATCTTGCATATAGCACATTGTGGGTTTCTCTGCACCTGCCATGAAACAAGGCAAAATAATTTACTTATGAATTCCTTGATAATCAGTAGTCATATATGTTTTCTTTTCTATTTTCTCTTTTTTTTCTTTTGACTCATAGTCAAAATACAAATATCCAATACATCCAGAACGTATTTTAATTTCCAGAAATTCTTTTTTTTTCCCTTAGCTAGCAGCAACTTTCTAGTCCTGAAACTTTGCTCTACCTCTGGCTGAAATTTCACTCTCATTTAATATTAAAATTTGACAAATTAGAAACATTAAAGCTGAATTATCAGGTAGTTTGAGGCTGCAATTTAATCTACTATAAAGCACACTCATTCTAGTAGGGAATGTCTTGCGGTAGCTGCTGTCTGTGCTTAATATACTCTTTTTTTCCTTAAAAGTTCCTTACAGCTTAAATAATTAACCACAGTTTATGCTTGACATTACAATATTCTTCTTCATTGCATACACACATAGCTGAACCAATTTGATAGTGAGATCCTTGGGGCAAATCTGCCGTTTCTTCTGTCTTACACATGACTGAGAAAATTAAGAAGTAAAAGCAATGATACAGTGAATCTTACTCAGGCAAGAGAAGGGGTATAAGATAAAGGCAAATATTTGCATCCTGATTCCGATTTGAATCCATCATTTTTTATGGTGGAAATAAAAAAAGAAAACAATGAATTGTCATATATGGAACCTTCATATGCAAATATTCATAACCTTTGTTCACCATAGAGTTTGGTCCCACCAGCAGGAGTTTATGATATCATAACTTCCAGCACCTCTGTCTCAATAATGAAATATGACAGTAGAGGTCCATAAATTCCCAACTCTGATGGTAATGTTGTATTTCCTGCAACAGTCTTTCAAGCACTGACATTTCCAAACATAGACCATGAATTGGGGAGGGCAAGATTTCGTCTTCCTTGTGCCAAAAAGCACAGTTCTCTTTCAAGCAAATTCTGTCCCCAGCTCGAAGTTGGCTGTAATGTCAGTGCTCATGAAAAAGCAATCAAACAGCCCAGCTATGATGAGTTATGCTGTGTGCAGAGAGCGAGAATGGAAAGGTGACAACCCTAGCCAAAAGAAAATAAAAGGACAGAAAAGATAGCAGATTTATTTTAAACATTCTGACAGGGTACTAGTAATGAAGAAAAAATGATGGACGCTATAAAAGTGCCCATAAATGTGCTTGTGAGCAGAAGTCAAAGATCTGTTTGCTTTCCTTGTGCCAGACTATTCTTGCAGTACTGTATACTTTTATGATCATCATTTATTATTTCAAAAGTTTTGTAAGTGTTCCCAGTATGGGAAACAGCACAGTGCAGCAAAAACTGGCACAAGGGCACACTCAGATCCCGATCCCAGTTTCCTGAATTTCAATGGAGGTCAGACTTGAGATTTCATTTGGAGCTCCTCTCTGAAGACAGCACATCTCTGCTTATACCATCAATCTATCTCTTTGTTCTCCCTAAAGCATGGACTATTTGCAGTGATAGCTTGTTTTAACATCTTAATCTATGCTGCAACACAGTTCAGAGGTTCTTCTGTTCCACTGGGATACATAACAACTGCTG